>NW_019213189.1:0-136273 GCF_002532875.2 Varroa jacobsoni | reverse complement strand
ATTGTGGCACTCCAGACGATCGCTATTGCTGCCTCCTACTGCTACTCCGCTGGAGACGTCAGCCACTGCGTTCACCGGTACAACGATGACGCCAGCTGTAATAGAAGTAATACTTTGGGTGCCGGTATAGTGGCTTCGTTAGTGGTCACCGGCAAGAACGAATCCAGTTATATTCAATATCGAGTTTAGTAACATCTGGAGAAGGAGGTTACCTAACTACTACACATCTAATCTAGTAGGCAGACAACAACAATAATAATAATGAAAGAAATACAGAGCTGTAAGTAGATCAATATCCGTGTTACGGCCGTGTGAATATCGTTATCATGTGCCACTCTTACTCGTTATGTCACTGCTCGTGACGGTTACGCCAATGACGTTGGCATTAAATAATGGTCGCGCAGCAGAAAATGAAGACGAAGTAGTAAACATTATAACAGACGCTACAGCTGCTGCTGCTAATGATGAGGCTAGGGTCAAATGTTCAGCAGAAGATTTGCCGCTTCTGTCGCTATGATGCGATTATTGTGATGGTTTCTGATTACTGGCGCTGTATTTCGGTTACTGTTAAATGCAAATTGGACCTGACACTGGCTCCATCGCCGTGCGAGCACGAATCCCGCGCGTTGCCGTCGTCATCGGCGTCGACGACCGATGCCGCTCCTACCGCTGTACAATCACCTCGCGTCCCCCTTTATAGGTCGGGAGCGTTTCCACAGCCTGCGACGATTCCGTACCAGCGGCACAGCGACTGTTAGTAAAAATCGTAGTGCCTGTAGCAGCAGCAGTAATACCGATAAGTTCCATGAATCTACCTGAGTCCCATTACAAACAAACCTTTCGTGGTCACCACCATTACCATCGAGATACAAAATGTATAAGCCATTGTTTGCTCTTTCTCGCTCTTAGCTATCTGGCGAGCGAACGAGCGAGAGAAGCGTTAGTATCTCTGTAGAACTGCGGGGGCTATTGTCGCTCCTGCCGCCGTGGGCGCTAGTGGATGTCGCTGGCGCTGCTGACGCCGAGGGCGAACCCAGTGAGTGACGACTGACTTGTAGCCACTCACTGAGATAAAATAGTGCCAGTTGTCGTACTACGAGTAGTTAGAGTTTTAGCAGTAGCTGGCAATACGCTTTTGTGTCTCGAACAGCTACGTAGTACGAAGGTAGATATACATGAAGCTTAGACAAGAGGCAAACTAATGAACAGCCACCGGAAAGAACAAAAGAAAGAAAGGAAGAAACTAATAGCTAGGCAGTGAATAATGAGTAAGCGCGAAACTATACGGTCAACTCAGCGACTCAGTCAAAAATCCAGTCAATACAGCGATACAGACAACGGCGGCGGCGGCGGCGGCGGTGGTAGCGGCGGCGGTGGCGGTAGCGGCGGTGGTGGCGGTAGCGGCGGCAGCAGCCTAAAGCAAATGGCTCTGGTCATGATGATGATGATGATGGTGCTGATGATAACAATGGTGATGATAGGATTTATAAGACTGACGCTGATTCATGCAGCGCTTCATGGTATTACAGCGACGGGCGAGAAGCCTGCAAAGTAAATAAGAATAAGACAGAATGGCATTGTGCCCTAATGCGTATACTTGACTGAGCGAGTATCTTGTCTGTATGTAAATGCGTATGCACGCTTGTGTTTATGTGAAATGCTAACGAGAGGCGGCAGCTTACCTCGTCCGATGACGACAAAATTGAACTCAAATACTTAACCGTACCTGTTCCGTCCTATCGTAGAAGCTACTCAAGTCACATGGCTAAAGTTCGTCAAGTCCTGCTTGCTACAGGATAGCCTTGTGGTGTCTTGTGCGCGGGGAAACATGCTCAGCAAACAATGGACCTATTGATTGCGGTTTCGTATCCAACAGACAGGGAAAGATAGGAAGAAGACTCAATAGACACCGAGAAACAGCCAAGTGGATAGTATAGTACGATCAATAACGATTTACAGACAAAAGAATGGATGCTCTTCTACTTTGACAATGATAGTAATACAAAAATGGCATGATGGCCAAATATATATATATATCATCTACTTACGGACGTTTGGGCTAGGTGAGATAATTCTTTGGTCGGTTGTTAACCCAAACTTGCACATATATTATTTTTATTTATGCTGATGGCATAAATCTTTTTCTTGTATTTAGCGCGAATAAACACACTGCTTGAAACATGTACAAACAAAAAGAAAAGCGAACGTTTTGTTGCTAAGGTGTATGATCTACGGTCTCACCGGTATGTCGGTAATTGTAGTCATACAATTAATGTTGAAGGTGAACCCGAACTTTTTCGATATAGCTCAGTCCAACACAACTCTCAGGTGGGACTTAACTAACACTTAAGCTTCCGCTTTATTTCTTCCTGTACGCTACATTTTTATGTTATTACATACATGTTATTAACGCCAATAATTCCTTACCAATTTTTTATCGGAATATTTCGATACGCTTACGGCGTTTAAAAGCTGTTTTCATGAAGTGCATCGATCTTTGCTAGAGATATTTATAATTAGAAGCAAAGCCAATATTTTCTGCTTGGTAGCGCTTCTCAAACAGCGCACGCAAACTATAGTTGTGAATTAGTTGAAAGGGTAGAGTATGCTGTAGTGTCAAAGACACACTGTCGACCGGCTTTTCGTCTTTTTTCCTTTGCTACCATTTGATAGTGGCTCATTTGTTTGCCTTTTTGCTTCGGATCCTTTGTGAAACATTTGCGGGTGTCCAGGTCGTGCCTTCGCCCAAACTCCACTTAGATAACCATCAAATCGCGCCAACTCGTGCGCATCAATATAGTTGTACATGTATTTCTATCTACACTAAAAATACATTAATATACAAGCAACGGTTAGTATATATTGTAGTACAACTCTAGTAGACAGGCAGATAGGCAGGGCGGTACTTCTCGTAGTTGAGGTCTCCGTGATAGCTATGTAGATGACGTGTTTGCCTGCTAATCTTAGGGAGACGTTATACTTTAGGTTCGAACACGGTTCGTTCCGTGCAGGGAGGCAGCCAGACGTCTGATCGAACTGTGCCTAACGGCGGTACCGGACGCAAAAATTCGAAACAGAGGTAATAAAGGTATTTGCACGTCTTGCCAGTTACCATGTTGTTGCTGCTGCTGTCTGTCATCTTGTCGTCTGTACGTAGAATCTGTGGGACTCAGTGAAGTGACGGAAAGTTAGCGGCCGCTAATCTCCGAGTCTAAACACTGCTGTCGTTGTTGTTTACATACAAACTAGTCTGCTACAATGGAAGTACCTCTCCGCGTCCGTGTTTACCACCACAATATCTGTCCTCATCCGGCGTGTCTCTACCGCCGATCATAGTACTGTTGCTTCACCGTAGCAGGATTCACGAGTTGAGTTGCATCGGCAGCCGCAATTTCACCACTTGAACGCAGAAGGTCAACCATAGTGATTCTGCCCTTTGCGGTTGCGCTTGTTGCTCTTAACGGCAATTATGATCATCTTCGTCAGGCGATAGATGAGGCGGTTGCCACTTCGAGCGGTTCCATCGCCATGATGGCCCGTTTGCAATCTATCTATCCATTCGTCTATCGGTGTCATGTCGGGTATTTGTGAACAACACTGTTGCTACAGTGGCCCGGCCAACGCGACGCAACATTTGTGAATCGTGTGCCGCGAAGGGATAGGGGGGGGTTGTGAGGCAAACGAGGGTAGAGTCAGGAGTTGTGAACAAATAATGTCTGCATGATACTCTACTGCAGCAGGCAGCATGATGATTACGAGCCCAATTCATTCTCTACTCAGCTCAACGGAAATGCAACTTTTAAGTTACAGTGCAGGCCAGATAGTCGATACGTGGACGAAGCGCCAAACAGAACTGATTATTGGAAAGACAAAGTTCTAGGCTAGAGGAGTCAAAGTTAGGTCTATTGGCACTATTATGGTACGGGCCAGGCCAGGGAACCATCGCGCTCGTTAGACGCACGTGTGCCTAATGCATTGTGTGCGTACAGACTCATTATTGAACAGAAAACCTGCTGGATTATTACAATGGGCCTTAGCGTGATTTCACGTATTTCTATTCTTTCGTCCACTTGTATCTATTCTGCTGATCTTACATTCCATAATAAGTAGACAAATCGACTTCTTTAGTTTTTGAACACGTAGCCAAACACGCCGGTTTAGCTACTCTGTGTCATCGTACGGAAATGTACTTCATATTGCTGTGAGATAAAAAGTCGTAATACAGTTCTGTGGGGCCGGAACAGTCGCGTTCGTATTACGTGCGTCAGAAGGAAAAAGGGCCCTTGATGATCAAGATGATGACGTGGTGATTTGTCGGCACCGACAGCGCTATTGCGTCCAGAACTACAAACGACAGTAGCGATAACAGAAGCCACAAAAGCGCTACAGCACCTAATAAAGGCATCAAAAGGCCAGCGGTGGCGATAGCATGGGTATCATCGCGTCGTGCTATACTTCTGTATTCATCTAGCGTAGTATAGTGGCGCATTATTGCTTTTCGCTCTGCACTCACACACACAAACTCATACACACAAAAAGCTATCTGTTACATCTATCTCTTTCGACTGCGTATGTACGTTTCTCTTCGGCTTTATGCGAGCAGCGAACTTCACGCATAGGAGTCAGTTAGTTAGATTGTGAGTCAGTCATGCAGTGGTCGAAGCTGGTCTTTCGGTCGTGTATTCTCATCCACCACCACTATTGCTGCTACTCACTTATGCACTCGATCGCTCACTCGCCGCTCATCTTGGCTACTCTCCGGCTCAGTCGTTACTCGGCTATGCTTCTCACATCAACGATATCCCTAGAACGGACGGATAGACATTGCTGACGGAGGATGGACAAATGCATCGTTGGGGGAACAACGGACGCGGGGATAGACGGACAGGGAGACGGATGGACACACTGTGAGTCAAGTGTGAGTGACCCCTACGACAACGGCGACTACTGCTTAGAATCAGCCACGCAGCATCATACTATTACTACACAACCACTCTACCTGGACGCCTGGTTGGCTGGCTGGCAGGCGTGAATATATACATCACCATATTACGAGACTATGACCACTATTCTGCGGCTGTTTTCTGTCGGCGCCGCCGGCGACTAAACTCGCACTGAACATTCCATGGGGCTCCCCCACCCCCTGTTGTCGCCGTTGATGGATCTCGGGTGCCTACCCGCCTCTTGGTGCTGTTGCCTTCCATATGTATTTCGTGCTGATGCTGCTGCTTGTGCTGCTCTGTATCTGACAGCACCGCCGTTGATGGTGATGATTGTCGCGGCGGCGGCGGCGGCGGCGGCGGCGACGACGACGACGACGACGGTGGTGGTGGTGGCAGCACCGTAGGGTAGCTTCTTGCATGGATGCATCTATCTGGCTTTGACTAGTGGAGCTCCATCCACTCGCTCTTGTTGCTACTGTTGTCATTGTCGTCGTCGAACTGAACTGAGTCGACGGTGTTCTGCGCTGCGCTGTGCCCAGCCGTACGAAACGCGATGCGGTTGGCTGCGCACAGATGCACTCAGTGCGAGCAACAGCATCGGCGGCGGTGGCACAACTTCCCGACTCCCGACCGATGACAACGACGACAGATGGACAAAGCGAGCGACCGATCGAAAGACCGGCCGCTAAACACGAACGAACGAGCGCAGGTCGTTACCGCTGTTGCAGCACGCCATCGTTGTCATCGTCACCGTCGCTGCTGCCGTCGCGGGGCTTCTAGAGCATCACCAGATCCAAAACAGCAACTGCCACCGCTCGATGTCGTTGAGTATTTTACTGGAGGCGACGGCGGCAACAGCAGCAGCAGGAAAACGGGGCAAGCCGCACCGAATGCAGAAGCACCACAGAAAAGCACTCGTTGGGCGGGATACGGTAAGAAGAAATGTATCTCTACACTGGATACCCACATCGCTCCCTCCCCTACACCATGATCAACAACACAGTTGCTATGTAGGTTCTGCTGAATTTGCCTCTGCGTCTGCTACACTTCAGTTACTTCCGATCGCGAGCTATTGCTGTTGTCTCTTTGCTTTTTTATCTTCTTCCATTTTTACAACTGATCCTTCGGCCTACGCTCTGGCCGTTGTTTCGTTGCTGTACTCCTTCTCCCCGTCGCCCTGAGTGTATTCCCCAGACCCACCTACCCGGCGTCCAACCTAGCCAGTTTCTTCTGCGCTGCGAGTGCCTCCATCGTCACACCATATCGTATGCCTAGGTCTGTGCTGTCAGCGAATATGGCAGCGCACGCTGACTCTCGCTGCAAATAATTGCCAGCACTAACGTCACGCCAGGTGCCTTTGCTGCTGCTGGCTAGCTATCCTCGCTTAGTTTTCATTCAGTGCTGCCCTGCTGTATCGCGTTACTATTGCTATGACGGCAGAAACCAAACGCGACGGACAAAGTCACTGATGAACTGACGATTACGAGGCCATTGGCCACCGCTGAAGTAATAGCAGTGGCAAGGCCTATGGCTTTAGCAGTCTTGTGAGTGCTGCTGATAGGAATGGACCAAGTTGTTTCTAATTATTATCCTTCTGTATCGCTTAGCTATCGTTTTCCGCGGCCGCGGGCACCGCCTGCTTCTTCGTCCAATGCTGCCTGTAAACAAAGTTCTTATCGTTAGATTGAGTTCACTACGAAGCTGCTATTGCCGCCGTAGCAAGTGTACAAGCGATGGACGCGTCGATCCACCGACCATCGGGCTAAAGCTGTTGGACGCAGCGAGAGTAGTGGTTGAAATGGATGGATTGTGCGCGACTTCCGTGCGGCACACGGTGGCCAAGTGTCGTTGATGACCGCGGCGGTAGCCGCAGCGGCGTCAGCGCTGTATTGTTCTATTCGCATCTGTCGATGCGTGATGAGAATGATGCTGATGAAGATGGCGATGGTGGGTCCATCATGGGTGAATACCATGACTATGTAGACTCTGTATTGCCGTCGCGCACGCGGACCTCTCTGTGGCTATGTAACTGGTGGGCAATACAATTGCGTTCGCCCCAGCCGAGGTAGCACTATCAGACTGTTTTTAATGCTGGATTCTGTTGCAAGCATTGGCCATGCCTTCTCCTCGCTGCGTTTCCGCTCACTGCTCGGTCGCTCAGCTAAATTAAACTCGACTCGATGACGACTACAGTAGCAGTAGCAGTAGCGACGAGGTTTGTTCGTTCGTTGGCGACTCAATGCGACAACGACTATGCAATTTCGATCCCGATTGTGATGGTCTAAACGCAAGTGCTACGGCCCGCAAGTACTTCTGTTATCCGTACGATGATCATGGCGTTGTTGGCGATGCCAGTGTTGTTGTTGTTATCGTCTTTGGTGACGGTACTCGATAATAGGCAATGACGACTGTGGTGATTTGGACGACGGACGGTCTTTATCATCATGACTAGATGGTTTTTTCGTCGCGGACGGTTCGTATGTACCATTTTTTTCTTATCGTATTTTTCTTATTGTTACGATATTTACAGGCGAGAAGCCGTTCGCGTGCGAGTTGTGCAGCTATCGTACGAAGCAACAGTCAACGTTGACGCGGCATATGCGGACGGTGCATGCGCCCAAGTCGGAGAACGGCGTACCGAACACGGGTGGAGTGCAAACAATCTTCGATGAGGGACAACTGCTGATGCTAGCGGCAAATCAAGCTGCGGCCTCGAATATGCTTCCACTGTAGAACATCGTTGCCGTGTCCTTATAAAGGAAAAAAGTAGGAGCTGGACAGATGATCAAGGCGTGTCTCATTATGTGCGATCCCAGTTAGCATGTCGTCGACGTGTTCTACCGTCCGAAACAAAAACAACTAGTCGGAGATATAAAATTAATAGGCCAATTGCCTGCAGTCGTTCGCCTGTTGACCGTCCGGAGCAGAAAATGAGTCCACACCAAACTACAACTGAAAAAAGGAACATGGAAACAAAAGCATTTGGAGGGAACCTGACTATTCGGGAATTTTGCATAAGACCGACTATATTAACAAATTGATCAACAACAACTGTTACGCGGTATATGTAAGGGTGTATATAAATATACACGGCAGTTAGACAGAGCGACCGACGCACAGACAACAAACGACCGATGTAGTTCAACAAAGACACGATCAAATACGCACGCGACGTAGCTAGCAGCCGTAGGATCAATCATCGGCGACGTTTTCCATCAGTTTGGGATTTACGAGGACGAAGATGAGGCTAAAGAGGTAGCAGATTAAATGTATGCAAAGCACGAACGGCGTACGGGTGAAGCGGTCGATGGAAACAAAAACGGAACAAAAGAAGCAGAACTACGACGCTGATGATGCTGATTATTTTGATGTGTAATGGAGCACTGTAGTATGTTAAAAAGTCGGAGAGGACGGCTCCAGGTCTCAACCAAGTATTCCTGACCACCACCCCCCACGGCTAGGCTAGAGGTAAGGCTACTTGGCTACGGGGGCTTGGATCAAAGATCTTGTACACTTAGATGTGTATGTTGATGGCTGCCTCGAAATGTTCGGATCAAATGAGGTATGACAAGCAAAATGGATGTTGGTATTGGAACGAAAAAGTGGGCAAGTATGCTCGACAAATATGCGAAAGACAATGTACGATGACAGCATGATTTCGTGTGCGGTATCGACTCTCGCTTGCTTACGTCCGTGGGTCACTTGTAGTCCTGGCGACGTCCTGCTTATGACATGCATACCGACTGGTCCATATGCTCAAAAGCGGTAGTAAGGTACGTAGATGAAGCTCTCGCGTCCGTTCGAAGTAAAATAAGGCGGCTATGCGGTTGCAGTCGGGGTAACCAAACACATAAATAATCCCAAATGTAAATGAACATGAACCACACCAAAGTTGTCTATGGTAACAGGGAAGCGAAAGAAGAAATGGCCGGACAGCCGAGTGGACGTCGAGATAGCAGTGGCGTTGAGGTTTCTTTTGTCGCCAGGACGACCGAGATCCTAAGTTGCTGTCGCATCAACCACAAGCAACAGCAGTCGCAGAAAGAGAAATCCATGGCATAGCCTCACATATGCAGGACAATAGAACCAAATGGCGGGTATCGGGACTATCCGTGACAGCTTCGGCAGCCGCGTAGCTTTAACGAGTCGAATTTTAGAAGTCGGAGAGAGGCACACGCGCACACAATCAACTAATTATAATAATAATAATAATAATTGATAATAACTGCTAAGTGTAAAAGCAGTGCGACCGTATCCTCTGACCTTGCCGGCTTTCGCGGTCACGGTTCGTTCCGCCCCCGCATGTAGGTAACGAAACGAAGCGATTAAATGTTACTAACTGTGCTACTACCACCATTACTCTCACTGCAACAACAGCAACAGGTACACCAATCAACAACAACATCAACAACAACAACAGCAGTAACAACAAAAACAACAACCCACAGCAACAGCAAGAACTCCGACAAACTAACGGCAAGAAACGCAATTAGGCTTCGCCCCACCGGTTGGAGGCCCCCGGACGCTCAAAAATGTCGGCCCGCCGTTAACTTTCGAAATATTCTGGATCATCCGTCGATTCTCTTTAAAACCCATTTTCTTTTCATAATCGATTTTTGTTTATGCCGAAACGCTATCGAGGAGTAACCGATTCTGATATGGGAAAAAAACACGAAGAAAGGGGCTAACGATGGAGAATGAG
Source organism: Varroa jacobsoni (assembly GCF_002532875.2). Classification (NCBI taxonomy): domain Eukaryota; kingdom Metazoa; phylum Arthropoda; class Arachnida; order Mesostigmata; family Varroidae; genus Varroa; species Varroa jacobsoni. The sequence continues at coordinate 126,628 of NW_019213189.1, read as the reverse complement.
CGTAGCGGGCCTACGGTCGGTGTTTTATTATGCATTTATCTTGACACAGTACAAGACGCAACATTTTATACACGATATACAATGCTATGATGTATTATCATCATGATATAATAACTTTAATTATGATGGCAGTGGGCATATTCATTATCCTCTTCGAGATGCGTTATGTCCCAAGTGCGTCCCAAAGGTCTCTATTATGGTACGATCTTGACAAGAGCGGAACTTGAGCTACGCACGAGATCAAAATGGACCACGATTGTACGGAGAGTATTTCGGATCTATGCAGCGTGCCTAGCTCATTGTTCAACTTGTTTGATTTACCATGTTTTATTTTCTATGCAGCGGGATCTTCGTATCCCTTCAGTCACATTGCATCAAACGTAAATACATAGAATGGAGGTAATAGTAATAGGGATAACGATAACCGCAGCAGCAACAACAATTAAAGACATTACGGCTTAGAAGTGAAAATCTAGTTTTTGTTCGAGGAAACAATCTTCGAAAGGATGGAAATACATCCCGGTGACAACTTATCTGATACTTTACTAGCACACGTATATGTATATATATGTATACTTGACGTGCCGCTTTTGCTTATCTGCGATGCGATTAGGTGGGCAAGGCAGAGGGTCAAAGCAAAAGGAAACTGAGCGGTGTACTTCATAAAGATACCACTCAAAAAGACGGCATTTAGACGACAGAGTCATGTGAATGTAGCTAGCATCTCATCGTCACATTTGACTGAATTTATTTGAACTTTGAAGAATAACGGCATTTGCTACTTTGGCCGTGCTCGAAGCGCGTCTATGGAAAACTTCACGAGTCACAGTCCGAGGACAGCTATGCATCTTCATATGGTTATGATGAAGTCGTTGTTGTTGTTGTTGTTGCTGTTGCTACCACCGTTGTTATTATTATTACTATTGCCAGCGGGATTATTAATATATATATATATATATACATACATATTATAAATTTAAATATTATTATTATGATTTCAATTGATAATCTTGGCGAATGTGTACGAATATCGTTGATTTATTTCGTTGTATCATTATTGCTAGTAATACTAGTACTCGTGCGTGTGTGCTAGTGTGCGTGCGAGTCAATATCTATACGTGTCCGTTGTGTACCTAAGCATGAGGGTACAAGGGAGGAAAGGAAGACGCTTTTCCAGACCGATGAAGCGTCCGTGTCCTGCAAATTTTTAGAAAACAAAAAAATTCTATCCTTCCTTTACTCTTGCTTGTCTATATCAGTATGTATGTTTGATCCTGCGATGATTTATTACTTGGCATTTCGCTGCACGCTGGCGATTTCAATTCTTATTTGATCTTTTTTCGCTTATTTTTATTCAATTTTTGCATTTTTCCCAATTCCCTTAAAGAACGCAATTTTTTATGTGGTAATATTTCTAAGGGGATTATTATGGCACTAGCTGTTTTTGTCATTGTTGCTGTCGTCATAACGGCTGCCAGTCGATTTTCGAAAAAGGTTTTTTTGATAACAACAGAAAACAAAGCCAAACTAATCGTATGCAAAAATAACAACGATTACAAGTTTTATTTAGCCACCAGCGATGCTGAGTGTCTCATAAACAAGACAAGCTCCATGAGCTTGATGCCGTGGATGAAATATGACAAAATTATCTGCAGTCTAGAAAACGGTTATTCTGTACGAGGAGAAAAAACGAAAGAAGAAGATTTTCCAATTTGTTCGCTAAAGCAGCTTCAAAATTGGGAGGCAAACAGACAAACGATTCAACTCGAACGAGGTCCGATGAGAAGGCTGTGCAGAATTAGAATGATTCACTTTCACGCCTAATCTATTACAGTTAATTTATTCAACGAACCATTGAATTGCAACTGCCATTAGCGCGTGTAAATGAATATATCGAGAATTTTCAAGTAAAAATAGAAAGTGGGAAATGGGTTTTCGCTCACCGAACATGATTGTTTGATTAATTTACCTATTCCTGAATAGCAAACTAACTTTGATAGATCTACTGTCGATGACGACGACACATAAAACGATGATGGTTATTTAGTTATCTTGTCAAAGCAATAATAATCGATTATTTTTGTCGTAATTAACTTTCCGTCGTATAATTTTCTTGCCTCTTTGTCGAAATCGAAGCAAGCCGCATGATCGATGAAATATTAATTTATAACAAAATCGTGTGCAATAAACTATGCAATCAAGATCTATTTAGACAAAGAAGTTGACAGTGGTGGTGGTGGTGGAACAAGCGCGAATAAGCAATACGTAATAATCTTATTATTTGCCCCTTTCCCCAGTCCCCCCGCGTTGGAGAGGGACAACTTTTTATTCCCCCGAACATCAGTAACTAGCTAGCCAATAAAGGACAGACACCTCAACTGATCCCAGTAGAATCAGCAATCAAGGAGCAACTTCGTCCAAAAAATGCTTCTGCTGTTGCTGTTGACACTAATTAGCACAGACGCAATTTTTCTCTACACCGAAGAAATGTCAAGCTTTTATAATAGTATTATCATTGTTATTGTACTGTTTACCTAAGATGAGTTCTATAATGAAGGCAGGGGAGAACTGATATCGCCGGCGAGCAAATCTAAGGCGGTATCTTATATTATGATATGATATTGAAGCTAGCAGAGTAGCTGATGCTACGTTGTCAGGCCAAAATAGACCAAGATGTTTCCGAGAGTTTGCATTTTTTTTTTTTCATTATTTATACTACTTTGCTGTCAATCGATCCGACAGGGTCGGCAAATACAGTGGACCTAATTTTGCGTACAGTATTATCCAGGCTGAGACGATTTTACAGATCTTCGTAATATCATGTAAAGACGAAGAAAAACACCTATCGATTTCTTCAATGTTTCATTAAGTCATGCCAGCATCTCCCAAGACCTATGATCATAAAATCAATCAATCAATCAATCAATCAATCGGTCAATGAGTGAAACAAGATGTGCGTCTATTACCGTGTGCATTTCGGGTTTTGCAATGCCATTCGCTGAATGAAACTAGAACGAAGGCAGTGCACTATTTTTTTTATTTTCATTTCAAAACTTGCTACGGAAACATAACGCATAGCATCGAACCTTTTACTTTATTGGTATGTGTGTTTTTCTGTTGCGAGTAAGTGTGCCCATCGGAGGTCTCGCGTGTCCCTGCACCCCTGTCTGTCTAGTGCACGCAGGCAGCAGCCTAATCATGTAATTATATGGAAAAAGCAATTAATTGACGGAGCGCATGAGAGGAGAATGAGTGCATGTAAGCGACGATAATAATGTTAAAAGACAATAAACGTATGTTGTAGAGTTCTATGATCCCTCCCCGGAAAAATGCTCGCAACTTTGGCGAATCCTATAGTAGAAATCAATCAAAAGCGATAAAGATATATATAACAATAACTAGTTAATAACATTGATGAACGAGTACTTAAATGCAAGAGGACAGGCGAGAGAGAGAGAGAGAGAGAGAGAGAGAGAGGGAGGGAGGGAGGGAGGGAGAGAGAGAGAGAGCGAGCGAGAGAGCGAGCGAAAAAGTAGGTCGTCATTTTTCACACCCCAGTACTTTATATATATATATATATATATATATATCTATATATAAATTTTATTGTTACTTTAAATCGTAGAAGAAGACAAGAACCTTGTGGCAATGCTCTGGTTACCCTGTCGTCTATACGGAAGGAGGCTTTTTAGGATTGACTAGGGTCGTATTATATTTAAGGGCAGTCCGACAAAGGGATGAAGTACTTCACACAGTCACGGCACAGCAGAACAAAGCAAAGCAATGGTATAGCAACCGCAAATATTTTGTATGTACAAGCAGCGAAACAGAGATGTGAGTCTGTTTGTTGTTGGCGTGTAGTAGTATTCTGCTTGCAGACGACACGTGGACTTTTGTGTGTGTGTGTGTGTATGTGTAAGAGCGTGACGAATGCCAGTTTCTGTGTGTCAGCGTGTCTGGGTGTGTGTCTGTGGAGCAGCAATTGTATGAACGTCACCAAAAATCTAGCAACAACAACAACAACAAACAACAACAGCAGCAGCAAATTGTAATCACAAAGACACATTTACACGTACACACACACACACAGACAGCAAAAATAACGTTAACAAACAACAACAACAACAATAATAATAATAATCATAATAACGTCGTACGAATGAACACAATGGATATATTTTGAAGAACGAAAGCGTAAAAGTGAATAAAGTCAACTAATAATACCAATCCCAGTGTTATAGTTGTTACACCAGAAAATAAATCGAAAAAAAGATGATACCGAATAACTCGTCGTGTCCCCTCCAGTAGACGAGAATCCACTTACGCTCAAGCAACGAAATCAACTAAAAGTCAATAGGCGAACATAGTTGAAGTTAGAAATGAAACCGAAAGATCACCTAGGCAATCAGTATTTGTAGTATAGACAACATCGTTGGCGGGTATTATACTAGCCGAATTTGTAATTAAAATTTACCTACTAGTAGATTGAGTCTATTGACCCATTTTTGCGAGTAGTAATGGTTTGCTAATCCACATAAGCTATGTATAAGACTACGTTATTAGTGGAAATATAGACGTGCTTCAGTTGTACACTAATAAGTATAGCCATAATCGTGCGTTTGCAAGTTGCTGGTTAGGTGAAATTCGAGGTAACGATGAAATTAAATGCAAAATGAATTTAAGTTGTTCGATCTACCGTTTATAAATACCTGCTGGGTTTTTTCTTGTCAAGCGTCGAATAGATGAAGAGAAAATTACAGAACAGAAGTGACATGAAAGAGACAGACGTAATTTTTGTCATTGATTATATGATGATTGTCTAAAATTTCTCAAGTTTCGATCGCAGAAAAAACAAAAATCAATCTAAGAGAAAAAAAAATATTACAGAAAATGAAAAAGAAGCAGCGAGTGAGTGGGGATCTCGAGGGGATCAGCTATGTCACCCCGGTGCACCAAGTGGTGAAATGGTTTTACATTATAAAGTATCATTATTATTATCATTACGTAGGAGAAGCAACCGAAAGAAACTGATAGCAACGACAATAATAATGATGATGATGGCAGTAAATATAAAGAACGGAAGAACAACACAACAACAACAACAACAACAACAACAACAACAACAAAGAAAGAGTAAATAAATAAAGAAACGTATCTTTCCGTATTTAATATAAATGGTAATTATCATTTGGTATCAATTTTGTCTTTTTAGCATTAGCAATACAAAGTCAATTCATTTAACATGCGTGACATAAGTTCGGCAGAAACAGCAACATGATGGACGACTTTTCTTGAATATAGTATTGTGAATATTATATAAAAAGAGGCCGGTTCGATACGTACTGACGCATGTTCGTAACATCGGCACAAAGGACTACCTAGGCACTTTGAACAGGACTGCAGCGAGTAGCCATGGATAGGACGTTGTGGATGAAGTTTTCTTAAATATAGTACAATGAAGCCAATGTGGATCGCTATTACTAAACTAGGACGTCATTTCAGTTTAGAATCCTTAGGTCTGGATTGTAAATACAATGGGTGTATTTTGTAACTGAGTGTAACCGATAAAGCAACGATGAAGAATCGTCGAGGCTTATATCAAGCAAGTACGCGCTTCTATATTCTATAATATATAAATACTAATTATAGCCTTACATGTACAAAATTACGTTTTGTCTACAAGTTCAGAGAACTTTACGCTTGCATGATCATTATGATATGGTGGCGCCCTGTATTACAGTATGAGATTTTCCAAAGAAGTTATTTCAGCTTATTCACTTCTATGACGCACATACGTTGTGGCATCGTCGTGTGTGTGTGTGTGTGTGTCTGTGTGTTTTTATGCGTATGTGCGTGAGTGTGTGTGTGCTATAACTGTTTGCCATACGGATATATATATATATATAAATATACACCGTCGCTCATCATTGGGTTCCCTGTTTCTCTTTCTGTTATTGCTTTTATTATCTGATTCAGATAGCACGTGAGAGAATACACGATAGCCACGGCTATTGCACGGTTAAAAATTGTACGATTTTCGAAACACACGAACTCACTCACCTACAAAGAGAGGCGAGCAGCGATACGAACACTCCACCGTCGTGGGTCTATACACAGATGCCCTCCCCCTGCCTCGCATCCCCCGAAATCGTCGTCAACGTCCCAGAATATTTTTTTTGTAAGTCGATGGATGGCAGAGCTCCATTTTCTCGCTGTTGCCGCTGTTGCAGAGAAAAAATACCAACCAAGACCTGGACAATCCTGTGCCAGTCATGTTCACTCTTCGCTGTACTTCTCTGTCCCTCCACTTCGCTGGTGCGCTGTCACTTAAGAAAACCGGCAGCTGCGGTTACTGTTGCGTTTGTTGCCTCTGCTGCAGTTGCGTCCAAACATCTAACTTCTTTTCTGTAAGTTATCCCGTCGCCACCACTGGTGTGTCCCCGATGTCCATCAACCTCCTGCGCGAACGAGTGGTCGTTTGCGTTTGTGTCCATCCGGGGCCCTTTGACAGGAACAGCCGCATCAGTTGTTCAGCGTACCCGTCAAGGGGACGATAAGTAGGAAAAGGAGGAGGACCTCAACTACGATGACGACGACGAGGAATGACAAGAGTTAGGCAAGCAGCTTGTTAGGCTTTTGGAGCGGGCGCGCCGGAGGCGATACACGCTACACTGCACTCGCATAGCGTATATATGCGCTGTTCATGCGGTGCAGTCTGGTGCTAAGCAGAGTGAAGTACTAGTACCATCATCGTGATATTGCTTTTTGCTTGGAGATTTTCGCTTTTTTTGCTCCTGCTGCATACAGTTGTGACATCCGCTGGTTGCTTCCTCCACATAGATGACAGCGAGAACGACGCGAATGAGCGTGAGCGAACCAAAAAAAACCGAAAAACGGGTGAGCGGTGCGCACATAACTGCTACGGGCCGCTTAACACAGCAGAAATAGACACCGACAACAACATCAATAATAGCAACAGCACCACCAACAACAGAAGTCAAAGCAACCGGAGCGAAAAAGCGAGGAGAAAGCAAAAAAGATCACGTACAGCGTCTTGCGGTGTACTGAACTTGAGGACCAAGACTACCTCGGACTCTTCTTGTTCTTAGCTCGTAGCTCGTGTCTCTGTTTCCAGCAGCGACGGTGGCGGCAGTAGAGAGAAAATCACCGGTAGCCCCATAAGCCCTCGGGTTCTTATATGTAGCATGTAGCGCGCAATTGGACGAACAGGATGGCCAGCATTGCCGGACGCCGACAGCACTGAAGGTAAAGCAAATCTGGCAGAGAAATACGCCGATGAATGTGCGATGGTCATTGTTGGTATCACATAGGCTGGATGGATGGATTGATATAAGGACGCGGTCAATGCAGAACTTCACTGTCCATTGTATCATTGTTGTTGTCATCTCCTTGCGAGGGGAAAGAGAGGGTGGGAGGCATAGACGAATACCGTCATTCGTTGTTGGTTACTGCTTGGTTTCCTTTCTTACCTTGCTGTACGGTGCGCGTGCGAGTCGGCAGCAAGGTATTACATCTCGAGAGTCAGAGCATCTGCGAAGCCAGAGGACAAACGTGTTTCTTCTCTCAGGCTTCCTGTCGTGCGCAGTGTTGGTCATACTATAGGAAGTTACAAAAAGAGCACTAGATAGATAAATAAGTGATTTTTTTTTTCGATAAAGAGAAGAGCAGCCAATGCACTGTAGCTGATGCTGTCGATGCTTTGGGAGTGTTATGCTCAAGACACAATCGCTGGGTTTGTCATCACACACAAACAATGAGATAAACATACGGACAGTCATCTAGAACGAGCAGTACGTAGCTACTTCGATATCATGCATGTGTACCTAAATACATCTAATGCAATTTATGAGATACTGCATCCTGTTTTGTTCTGGAACTTCAGATGTTTTAACTAACGAACTAACGATAGGATTTTTGAATCTACATGCTATAAGTGAGCAAAAGTTTGGATCGTCTGGCATGCCAGGCGCGGGAGATGAGCTAGCCGTCTGATGGAAGGCCTAACGGCGATACCAAACGTAAGATATAAAAACGTCGAGGTGAGCCGCCGGATCTGTGTACATAATTTCGAGACAATAAACAATGAGCTGCCTAAATTATGTTTGTCATCCTTTCTTACATATATGTACGTGCAAACTAACTTCATGGTTCAAACATATTGCCGACATTCTATTGCATGTGGTACTATTATATGAGATAGAATTGAGGACAAAGTCTTTATTTTGTTGTTTTGAAACCTCATACTACTTTAAACTATAGAGGATGACCGAAGAGAAGCTAGCTTACTACGGGCTACTTTAGTGAGTGCAGTGTTTGAAGATCAGATTTCGAAACTATCGAAAGTTAACATATAGGCGATTTTTTTTCCTTCATTCATTCTTAATAAAAATCTCTAGCTTTTTATTAGCTATTTGTTAACCAAGATCAATTAATTTCTAGTGGTTAAAGATCAATGCGCCCTATTTATTCCGCCACAGAGGCCGCATGAAGCTTGACAAAGTCAAATGCAAAACGTTGTTTCAACTAAGCTTTGTTTTACGACTAATTCAGATAAACGTCTTTTATTTTGCGAAATCCAAGTGGATATATAATATGAATTAGACAGGTTCTAAACATTTAAAATAACCCTCCATCTATGTGTAAGGCAGAACACTCATTTAATAGACTATTCTATAAGAATTGAAAGGTGACTTCAGTTGAAATTGTTAAACAAACAAGCTTTAAAAGATAATGGTGAGTTATAATAAAGCGAAAAAGATTTTTCGCTTATTATTTCAAATGTAAAGTCGTGATCGAACTAATTTTGTTGCCAAGATTTGCCATTCATCATCGTAGTAACTTATCAGGGAACTTTATTTATGGATAATACCAGAAAGTCCTATAGCACACAACAAAGTACTGTTTTTGTTTCATAGGGGGCATTCCACTCTGCGGATGATCGAATTGTCGCGCGCCCACAACAGAGAAGACGACCTAATCGAATACATTTCAGATTCCGATTCAAATGAACATTGTGAGTATTGACATTACCTTTTGACGCACGTGTTCGTCGACGTGTTCCGCTCATAATATTCCTATCCGCGGTTTTTAGCATAGAAATACGTGTATAGGTTAGACAAGTGGCGATACCATGGACCACCTGGGCGATCGCAATATTGATGGAAGTAATTTGCCACAATTCATCCTGCTATTATAACTGTTTCGTATCCACTGAGGCTATTGCTGGACACGAGTATATGATAGCATCATGTAGGCCGCGCAAAGCAGGTTGCCTATCATTGACCAAGCGTACATCTGCCCGCAGACACGCCCTTCTGCCAGCACAACTGCACAAAATTACCGTCGCGCCTAGGTATCAGTTAGCTCGAAAAAAAAAATGCGCGACAGTTTCTCGTCTAAATTGACACATTATATCACGGACACCAGATATGTCCAGCGACGGGCGTCATCGACGTCAAATTGTTATATTCGGTCCGCAGTATTACGGCGTCTTATTATCGACTCCATATGGATCATATATTGCCTGCGATGATCGATAGATAAAGGAAAATCGGATGTGCCTAGTGTGCTATCCGTCTATGGCATCAGTCGGATAAGTCCGCCTGCCTGCTATCGGCTACACACCCCATGAGACCGAACTGCACGCCATGTCCTTGTGCAACCCATGCTAGTTCTCAGAGCAATGAGTAAGTTAAACCTTTGGTTAAAACAGAAACCCAGAAAAGAACAGGGGACGAGCAAACAACAACAGTCATCGATGCTTCAAAAATTTAACATATACAAAGATTTTCAAGTAGCAATAAAAATATCTAGAGGTGAAGTTCGACGCATAAACGAGGTTTTCGTTGAGCACAGTTGTATATGTAGCGGTATGTGGCTACAGAACACCGGAATAATTGTCTAATGCAGAATAGCGTGGAGAACTGAATGCAACATTTGCACACATTCGCATGATCCAAGTGCGTAACAACAGAAATAGTACTTATACTAGATTATTTTATTTGTTTGTCCGGCTTGCTTTAATGGATTTCAATTCTAGAAGTCGGCTACACTGATTCACCGTGCTCACTTGTCTAGACTCGTCTGTTGTTTTCTTTCATGCAGCGAGTGTGATTACGATGGAAAATAGGCTTCCGGTATAACTTTTGACGTCTGCACGTACCAAACCACCATGGGTAGCTACTTGAACGAACGCATCAAGCAGACGAATGCGTTGCTCCTCCGCCCTAACAATGAACCTGCTTAGTTACCTTCTAATAAAGTTTTCCCTGTGGCCGAACAACCTAACAATTGCAACGCTCCTACGTATACAGCTGACAAACATTTTTGATAGCTGATCTGTGTGAACTTTTTACTACGCTTTACATTGAAATGTCGTATTTTAGATAGGGTCTAGCTTCATTTTATTACTGGTCTACATTGAACATACTCAGTTATAGTAGATCGACTTACTTAATTTACGAGAGTAGTAGGAAGTGAACGAACGGCGAAATTCGGGCTCAGGCTTATTTACAATCCTAATTTTATACCATATCAACACAATTTTCCGCAAAACCTTTCACTACCTTCACTCGATATTGCCTCGTGGAATCATAGGTCTTTAACCGTTCTATAACGTTTCCATTATGGATAAGGCTTGATCTTGATAAGATTCCATCTAGTTCTATGATGACATATGTGAGTTGTAGACCTGACTCTTGACGTAATCTATATCCTACCTGCGTCTTTTTTCATCCAGCGGGATGCCTAAGGACTATAAAATTGAAATGAGATTATAGAAATTTCTACAGATTCTGTGGGTCGCCAAGGCACTCTCTTATTTTACCACAGAACGAGTTTGCGGAACTGCTGCGTCCTTCTCTTAATTGGGTTCGTAAGAAAGTGTTCCTTGCAGACGTTTTCATTCATGAGATATACAGCTGTTACTAATTGGCCTAGATGCTTCAGTGTTATGCTATCAAACTTTCATCAATGTCTCTTAAGGTTACCAATCGTTCAAACAGCGCAGTTTGGTGATACTTCTACGTATGACAGATCTTAATCTAGCAGAAAAAGCTAATTTTTTCTAATTTCTAAACCTGTCTGTTTAAATTCATTAAGCTCATAATAATAATAATAATACTTAATATGTTATATAATGAATATTGCCTACTTTTTTCAAATGTATTATACGCTTAGATGTACAGCATTGTTAGATTTCGGACGACATCGTTTGTCCTCTTTTCTGGATTGTGCATTTATCTAAAGCAAGGTCCAAAATTGCCAGCTCAAACAAATACGCATGATTTGAGAAAAAGTAGAACGCTTTGTGTCTGATTTTATACGAGAAGATCAATGCATTTGTTGTCTACTGGCCATTATTCGTTCAAACCTTTTTTAGAAACTGCATTGTTTCCCACCGGGGTGGTCTCTTATGACCACCATAAAACACGCACATGTGAATTCGAATAATTTTCAGTGACTTTTAACCAAATTCATTGTGCTCAAAAGGCCTGTTTACCGTACGGAAGCACCCGAACTAACATTATACCTTGTCCAGAGCTATTTAGCAAGCCAAGATAGCTGAATAAGTTTCAAGCTACGCGCTGCTAGCAGACGAAATTTGGTAAATAGCTATTTTCCGGTAACACTGCTCTTGTTGAGTCCAACGAATGATGAGTCCAACTTAGAGCGATGATTTAGTGCTGAAAATTAATGCTTTACTGATACGTCTCTGTCTCTCAAAGACAGAGCGATGGTGGACTCCACAGACTACTAATGAAAAAACAGGCCTTCTATAAAACGTATGCTATTCATGCAATTATCCGGGAAGGGAAAGTGACGAATCGAACACTACAGAAAAGGTGACTGCAGCTTAAGAATTTAAACAGAAAAACAGGTTTCCGTGGTCACGGAGGTTTTTTTTTTTTAACAAAAAAAGATTACAGTCACCGTTATAGAATTACTGGGCAGATATGTTATTAAATTATCACAATAACTCTGCATATGAATAAGAAGAACAAAAATAGGTTCACCATAAACTGAGACCAGGACAGACGGAAATAAATCTGGCATACTCTAGAAGTAAGTTGCAAAACTGTTCCTAGAAAAGAATCCGCTTGGAGCACATCATTGCTATATGTGAGACACAGGGCAACTTGTACAACTCAAAGAAGGATCAGGAGAAAGAATGGCGTTCAAGCGAATGGCGGAGTCACCTTGAATGTTACATATTTGGTCAGGTTTTTCAACCCGCTAAATAGGACGTTCCGAACAACGTAATACATACGTCCACTAGCAGTAAAAAGTATAGCAGGTAAAAAGACTATGTCAATAAATCGGATAACTTTCCCTCTTGTATTAGCGGTTCAGCTGACACGTAAGCAAAAGCTATATCGTTTCGGAGTGAACTATTTTCTGATTATGGCATGCTTCACTAGATCCGGCATTAAATTGTCATATAGACATAATCAGGAATTTGCTGCGCTAATTAACACATACATTTTTGAGGTCATTAGAACTTGCATGAAGATTTTTTAACAGATATTTTGTTTAGACAGGCCAATACTTCTAACTGAATTGGGCTGAACTCGCGTTTCCAATGTTTACCAAGGACTGTAATATTAACTTAACGTTACATCAGTTTGCCTTCAACTCCATTAAAATATTTGTTGACGATAAGGTTGCTCATGCTGTACGTAAAAAAACTAGATCAGGCAAAAAAAAAAAACATAGATATCAGTGAATTTGTACGGTCCAGTGTTTCTGATCACATCGTTGGGCTTAACTAAGCGTGGGTGTCTACAGATTAAACATGTTTCCAGGTCAGCAAATAAATACAGGTTATGTTCGCGAGTGCACGATTCAAGAAATTCAATAGACAGCAAGCAATTGTATTCCCATTAGTTAGTAACGCTTTTTTGATATTCTTTAGGACTTTAATAGATTATCGAATGATCTCATAATGAAGCCGTGTACTCGAGTGACCGCCGTGTTAGCAAAGATATGGTAAAGAAGGCACTGCTCTAAGATGAGATTCCCCCTATCAATTTTTTCCTATATGTGTTCCACTGTCACTTTTTCCAAAGAAAGTTATGTTATCAAGACGCAGTTATATAGACGCTCAGGCTGGCCCTTGGAAGCCGCTTACTGCGTAAGGTTCTTTGCTAAGCTATTTCGGAAAAAATTTCTAGAGTTCTAACGCAGTCCTTATCTGCGTGACTTTCTGTGTCAATAAAGAAGGTATCTGAGGCAATTAGCTCGTCCATTATGGGAAGTACACCAGCAGCGGTAATTGCAGACCAATTTAAGGAAAAATACCATATAGCCTAATTGAAACAACAAGCACCATTTATTAGCAGCAGTGGCGTTAGAATTTTTGCCCGTTAACGATCACCCTGGCACGATCCTGTATTCACGCTTGACAATCAGTTCGGTTGGCCATGTGTTAACCAATTCTTAATCTAGTAATCAATAGACTTTGAAGCTTTTGAGGGAACTTGATTTTTTCGACGACTGGTAACGTTTCGTATGCTTTCTTTAAACAATTACCAGCGTGTGCGCACGAACGATCTAAGTACCTCAATTGTATTCTGCTCCTTAGCCGATATATGTATATGCATATATATATATGCATACACATATACATATATGCTGTGCAACACAATGTTGGCGAGCCTAATTCCTCTGCCTTCCGAAACGCAGCGAAATTTTTTAGTAGCAGTCTTATAGTGATAACGAATATGACGGTCATTGTCACCATCATTGTTAGTAGCGGTAGTACGTAACTACGTCATTACATTTAAAAGAAAACTTCGGATTATAGCCTGATTTAATATCATATAACAGACAGTGTAGCCCTTAGGCCCAACGTTAGTTGACCTATAATTTTAACACCGCAATATGCTACTCAATCCTGTCCTATCTCAATGCATGTCTGTCTAACCTAAGTGAACAAGCTGACAGAGGCCAGACTTCAACTGTACCTAGAGAAATCAACAAACCCCACACAGCCCCACTTGTGACGACATGTTTCTTTAGGTAGAAGATAATTAGCATCTTATTACGTTAATCCTTTAACTAGAATTCGTTGTGGGCATCTTTCTATCACACACTGCATCCGTAGCTGATGCAGACGCATTTCCGGACGATTCGATCGTACGTAGCTCCAGCTACGGAAATACGAAAGCTTTTATATACACTAGTAGTGCTTTTACGCACAGGATATCTCTGCTGTTCAAACAAACATTTTTCTATGTTGCCATAAACAGCTGAAGAACGTAGCTTGGTCGAAAATAGCATTGAATAATTTCAATAGTAGTAGTAGTACGTTTGCAACATGACGCTTAACGTGCAGATAACGTGCTAACTGGAATGTTTAACTCCAGAGAATGCTGATTTGTCAAATGATTACAGTGAGATACAATTGGATCGTTTGTAATAAGTATTCCTTTCAAAATGAAGGCAGGTGTTCTACTATATCGTGCGTGATGTGGACTTTAGCACAAATTTGATAACCTCGATGAAATAGCGCATTTGCACAGAAGTTTGAGGTAAGTATATAACATTACGTGTTCGCAGTGTGGCACCCTAGGGGAATAAGACTAAGAATGGACACATATATATATTGATACATGTAATTGCTCGAAACGGGTCTGCTGCAGCACGGACGTTAGCTTCTGTGGATCCTCTATGAATGAAAAATTATTATCGTGTTATATATATATATATATATATATATATATATATATAACACGATAATTGCTTCGTTGAAAATGCGTGCAAGCGGAGAAAGGAGAAGAGCCCATTGTTCATAAACGCTGAGTATACTTTAAGAAACATCAGTATTTCTTATTGGCGTACACTCTGTTGCACAGACTTAGCAGCGATTTACGCTTTGGTAACACAGGCTTCCGAATTAGACATGTTTTTTTCCACATTATATGTTCCTAATGCCATATTATTTCTCTATAGTGCCGTAGAAGTGAGCACGTGGCGTTCGCCATTTTGGTTATGACGACGATAGGCAGCTTTCTATTCAAAATGCATCCAGCTGGAACGCACATGTTTGTTTGATTGTCTGCATTTCTTAGTAGTTAACTGGCCTTTGTCGGATTCAGTTTAATCAGTTGGATATTTGCGTGCCGCGAGTCAGTCGTATTGAGTCTCATTTTTCTGTAGCCTTTGCAGGTGATATAGTCAGCCGCTCAACCCGCATTTACCTGTAGAATCGAGACAATGTGCGTACGTCGACTGATACTTGGAAATTTTGTAAGACGTTAGTCCAACCAGATGTCTGCGGCCTCGGCTTGTACAGCAAATTTAACACGCAAATACAATTGACTTATATATATATCCATATATATGGATATATGTGTGTGTGTATATATATGGGCAGTCGTCTTCGTTTTGTCTCTGCTATACGATTAGAAGTAAGCGTACTTGAGGTTCACTAACATCCGAAATGGGGAACGCCGGTATATGATCGCATTCCGTAAAGTTGTCTCCCAAATCAATTTCAATCTAATTGAAATATATATATGTCCGTCGCGGCGTCGAATAAGAAGCCTGATTAAGTCCCTCTGCATGTATTAAACAGGACAACAAATGATCTGGATATTATGGACTTCTATTCATACGAATATTATTGTACTTGGGCATTCTCCCTCAAAAAGCTCAAGAACAGCTTCAGGAAGCTCCTTCTAGTTATCATTTATAACTTCATCTATTTAGACGTCAGCGACAACAAGGGACGAACGGATTTTCACTGATAGTGCCTCTTGGCTCCCAGGCAACATTATCCTCGGTTATTAGGATTGCATTGATTTATTTTCACACGATTCTATTTTAAAGCATATGCTATGTCGGTATACATAATAGAAGTAATCTGTATGGGACAATAGCGTTTTCTAGACATGTTCTTACCTAGTCGGCATTATATATATATATACTTGCCTTCACCCCTATTGACAGCCAAGCTCAATACGTGTTTACTTCTCTATACTATTCGTTCTGTTTTTTCTTTCGTTCTTCGTGTTGCTGCCGCTGCTAAAATACACAGCAGACTTACATGAACATTATACAGGCAGGCCGTTTACGCACGCACACAGCGACCCTTGCGCACGCCTATATTATTTTTTCGCAGTTAAAATGATGGTACAATTGCGTCGCAGGATATCGCGTGAGCAGAGATATTCACGTGTGGATGGATCTATTTGCTGGGTCGCTCGGCCGGTGCATATGCATTCGCAGCAGCGATCTGAAAAACGTTGTGCGGCCACGCTCATGACACAGTGTTATTTTGCCGGCTTTATACATCGACGGTGGCCGACGTTGCTGCTGTTGCCGCTAGTACGGCTTCGCCCGCCGCTCCTGCGCCGTCTATGTCGACGCCTACCTCAACGATAGAACGGCGGCGGAAACAGCAGGTAGCATTCGCGCTCCAGCGCTCACCAACGAAGCCGCCGCTGTCGACTGACTGACTGACTGACTGGATTGAGCCACTTGACTAAACTGGACTGAGTGCGGTTCGTCTGACGGTGTACTTTGACGGGGCCCGCCATTCGGACAGGAAAGGCCGCTGGCCACCCGGCCAATTGTCCATCCGCCCGTCCATTCTTCTAACTCACTCCAACGATTTAATGCGGATTCAACAATCGCTGCTTCGACTACACGAAGCGTTACAACTCCTAGCCATGTTGATGTCAGTCTTGCTAGTATGTTTTATATGTATATACGCCCTTTTAACGTGTCATACGAATACTATGTGGGTGGTTTTCAACTCGTTGTACATCCGATATCGTCAGGATATACAAACATATCCTACATGGAAATGTATCTAGAACACATGGTGTACATGGCATATGATGTTCATGGCAATATGTATGTGGTTTTTGTAGGAACGACAATTGAATAAACCGAATAATCCGTCTTCTCCGTGTCGAGCTGCCAAGATGGTCGCGTAAACTCGATTTACAAGCGAATCCAACTTAATTTTACTTTTTTTTTTTATGAACACGCGCATATCGGATTCGACAGTGGGACAAAGGTAAGTGAATTGCTAGAACGCCAACTCCGACAACCCCTGGTAGAGCTTCTCATGGCATCGACTTGAGCATTGGAC
Organism: Varroa jacobsoni; assembly: GCF_002532875.2. Taxonomy (NCBI): domain Eukaryota; kingdom Metazoa; phylum Arthropoda; class Arachnida; order Mesostigmata; family Varroidae; genus Varroa; species Varroa jacobsoni. The sequence goes on along the minus strand of NW_019213189.1, from coordinate 109,506 downwards.
CACTAACAACAGCATGACCTCCGACGTATGCGACTCAGAAAAACTTTCAAGAACAAAAAATGATTACATCTGCAAAATGACTATTAGATAGTAGCACTCCAGACGAAGTTGGACCCACAGGCGACGTGCGTTGCTACGCTAGACGGTACGGATTCCATTGGGGCTACGGGTGCGTAAGTTAAAACCCTCTTCTGTTGCTGTCGTACGAGCGGCCGTTAGAAGAGATGCTGTCTGTCTCCTTACCATATATATATATATATATATATATATATATATTTACGATCCTGGTATCATCTTCGTTTTGTTCGAAGCAATGAATTATATCGCTACATCTACTAAATACAGTATTCGGTTGCAGTCGTAATTCGATTATAGTGATAAAAGATAGTCCTCGCACGGGCTGCCTTGTTTAGCTGCGCCGGACTTTTCAGCTGATGCGACAACAATCATATCATTTTTGTCGTCATTAGACTCATCTAATCACCATTAGATTCAATGCAGAGAGTCGTACTTCGTTCGTGTCATATCGACGTACGCCGACCTCACCAGCGAACGAGTTAACGCGTGCCCGCTGCTGGGTCCCGCTGCTTTGTTGCGTGAACGGGTTGTGCCTCATAAGCATTCGAGTGGTTCTTGTTATCCGGATGTCATGGGTAGTGCGGGTGGCTCTGGAATCAGGTGCGGTCAAGCGATCGCTAGCACGGCAGATGGATAGGCGGAGGGGGTGGAAAGGAACGGCGAGCAACTAGGTGAAGGCTATCCATCTGCCACTGTTCAGACCTTTTATCCAGTCAGCAGCAACTGTAGCAGTCGCTGGAGGTGCGGATGTGCGCGATGATGATGTCTCTTGCATTGGGTGGTGGCAACGGGTCAGTTCGCTTGGACCAATGGCCGACGAGCGGACGCTTAGCGTGGCATTTTTCACGTATCAAGCGCATTTATTAAGCACTACATCTCCTGAAACATGCTCTGCACTGTCAAAGCAACAGCAGCGCCAACATCAGCAACAACAGTAGCAATCGCAGTGGAAGCAATGGAAAATGACGGCAGACAGTGCGTGTTCTAGTAGAACCATATGTAGCATGGCATTCACAGCGATAGAGTAGCGGAGACTAATGTCCGCCGCACGATGATGGTGATGGTATAGTTGATGGCGACGACGATCATAGTGATGATATTGAGCAGTAGCAGCAGCACTGAATTCCTGTCCGCCTTTACCTCCCCCTCCAGCAGCGACCTGCCGGCTCCAGCTAGCGTTGTGTGACCGTTATGTCCGCGCAGACGGTAACACGGGCAGTAGCAGCGACGACGATAGCAGCAATAACAACCCACGTCGGCGACGAGGTCGGCAGCGGTAAGTGCATACGTGGCGCCGCTCCTGCTATTCAGATAACATATTACCATATACTGCGGGTTCTATGGGTTCTGCTCGATGTAGTTCATATATGTAGTAGCATCGTACAATCGAGGTTTGCTCCATTCGCTGTGCCTGTTCGCCCGCCCGCGACAACACAACGGAACCATAGCTACGACGGCTGGTACGAGCGCGACCTTTACTGTTATCTCCATCGCTACTGCTTTTGCTCAAAACGCCAACGCCGTGTATTCATTCCTGTTCGATATAGTAGTCGTATATATCCGTCCACCATCTCTTCATGAATCTAATCCATGTGTCAACCCATTCGAAACCACGACTTTCTTGCCACAGCCGCTGGTTGTTGCTTCGCTGTCGACCTGCTGCATTAATCGCAATGGCAACGTCGGACGCCGCGTTCGTTGCAGGTGCACCGGTGGCTGAGTGCGAGGGAGGGGAGAGTTTACCTGGGTCCGAGCGTCTGTGCGTCTATATTCGACATGGCGCCGGTGATCGTGACGACCGTGACTGTGATCTCGATTAAATGAATTGCGTTGTGTGCGTGTGACTGACTGGCAGGCCGAGCGGCTGCAGTCCGTGCGTGCGTGCGCGCGCGCGCGCCTATCTCGCCACTGAACCCGCTACTGCTGTCGGTCAGTCGACAGTAATTCAGCCAGCCATCAGTGAGGGTGCAGCAGTCTAGTCGCGACCGGACGGGAACCACCACTTCAGCCACAGGTGCCCTTCAGCCAGCAACGCGCACACACGCACACCTACAGTCAGATGTAAGTGAGCAACAACAACGACAACAACAGTAGGCCTGCACCTACAGCTAGACGCTTGCGAACGCTGGTGGTGGCATGGCGTGCCGTCGTTCCGTCCCGTGTGCGGCGCAGTTTAACGCAGTCACTCAGCGTGAGATGGTGCACCGGCCGGTGCATTGGTGCATTCCGCCGCGACACCGGTGCGTCCACTTCGCCGTGGCTACTACTGCTGCCGCGGCCGTTGCGATGGCGGCAGCAGTAACATAGAGTAGGATTTGTTGCTGCCGCCATCGTCCTCATAGTCGCGTCGGCCAACGCCGGCTCTCTGCTCTACTTCCCCCGCCGTCCTTATCGTCACCTGGCGCAGCTAAAGCCGCCGCCACTACCCCGGCCGCCGCAACTTCATCGTCGGTGTCTCCGGTGGCAGTGGCGCAGAGACGCTGGAGCGATGGCGTTCGCAAACGGCATCGATGTTCTTCTCCTCTGATGGCGCATCACCGCCGCCGACGCATCAGGAGGAGCCGCCGCAACCGTTGAGCTGGAGTTTTGGGCGCTCCAGTTGCTGCGGTCGCAGAAGAGGCGCCGTAAGTTGCAGCTAGCTGGCTATAATCACTACTGCAGTTACCGGTTATACACACGAAGAACAGCGACCTAACCACTATAACTAGCAGCACCTGATGCTGCTGATGGTGGATGTTGTTGTGTAGTCTGTTTGTTATGGTGTAATGCAAGGCGCTGTATAGAGCAACTACCATTACGGCTGCTGCCGATGGTGGCGGTCCCAATGATGATGCTGATCATACTTGACGTCGGCGAAGGGAAGCTGAGGCGGAACAAGGCACCGCTACTCTAGGCGTCGCTGCTACTGCTACTGGTGCAAGAAGGACCCTAGTCACGGACGCGACTGCACTTTTTGTTGTTATTGTAGGTGTTGCTATTATAGTTGTTGTTGTTTCGGTTACACGCCCGCGGTTATACCTCAATGAACGACAATGACGTTGACGGCGATGAAGACGAGAGGGAAGCCAAGTGAGATGAGTGCTGCTTAGCAACGACATTCTGAGCAATACCAGCATCACCAACGCCAGGAGTACCGCCCTCTACCGCTACTCAGTAGTCATTGTATTATAGTCGTGTGCTAAAATCCTGCTTCACTTGGATACTTATTCAGTGCAGTGCACGCCGCGGAATCACCTGAAATACACGGGCGACCGCACAGAGCGGCACATATACACACACGCTCCGGCTGACAAATAGACAGACATGAGCATTCTCACACACACAGACGCATAGTAACGTCGATGTTCGACACGATAACGGCAGCTCCTGCAACGGTCTTGTTCCCGTTATTGTTACGCGATGGAAATGAGTGAGCCGGTTTGAGTGAAGGATTGATGCACATGATGCTTGTTTGGTATACATACGCCGCCGTTACTACTACCGTTGCTACCGCTACTGGAACGGTGGGGGCGCGGGGTAAGTTGGGTCTATGTAGATTCGCTTAACTACACGCCTGCTGCAGCTGCTCCTGCTAGTAATGTTCAACTCATTGACGTGACGCTCTTTTACCGCTCCCCTGTTCCTGCTTTTGTGGTTGTTATTGTTAATATCAATAATAATAATGCATTCTCTTGTATTCTGCTCTTTACGTCGCAGCCGGAGCGGACCACAGTGTTCCTATTAAGTTGCGAATTTCTAACGGTGTCAGTAGCAGATGATGGTTATAGATAGGCTGGCACGCAAAGAAATTGTCGATACTGAACAACAACAATATCAGTAATAGAAGCAGCAAGCACGAATCGGAGGTAGAGAGGAAGAATATCATGAACAAAGTAACCCCTGGCCGCGAACCCACCATCTGAAACCACTACAGCGATCGCCGTAGCCGACGTTGCAACCGCCGACCTACATGAACTGATTGAATGGCATTATGACAGTGACAACAATAACATAATAAGGAAACCAATGTCTGCCTAAAAAAGATAAACAAACCAAGGCCGAACAAATCGTATACAACAAAAACGGGGGATTTAAATCTAAATGGACAGGAACATACTGCTACATATATGTAGATATGGATTCATAAATTTATATTAGCGCTTATTACTGATAAAAACATGGCAACAATGGCTGATATAATATTTCTAATGGTTCTACAATAAACTATTGAGTATGTCACAGATAAGTAGGTGTCCCATTAAATCTTCATATCAAGGATTTAGATAAGTTTGCGTCTATGAGACATAAAAACGACCCTTGCTTATTAACAAAGCATGTTTTAAAAGAGATGAGGTAAGGGGACTCTGTTAGTGTCCTATCCCCTAAGGTGTTTCTGTTCAATGGTCTATTCTGCGCGTTGTTCGCTATTTGTTTATTACTATCAGGCCCATGAATCGAAGACATTGGAAGGACGTATGGCCTAATGGGAGATCTAATTCAGCGTTCTCGAGCTTTGCAACATCACATTTAATCCTAACAGATGATGCACCGAAGATGGGACTCATTCTTTAATTTAGAAAATTTCCTTCCTTAATAGCAATCTAGCTGATTGTTCGAAATCTTATGCCCACTGAAACTTAGACCATCGCATATAAGTTTAATAGACGAACACTGCGTCGTCACAAAGGCCCTGTATACATATACATATATGCGATTCTACCCCATCAGCCATATTCTACTAAGGCATTGCTGCCTGGGAAAAATATGTCCTGATGCTGTTGCGCAGATCCGTTTGTTGTTATTATCTAGTTCGTTTCGTAACCTAACACGGACCTTTTAAATAGAAAATTTCCTCTTCAATCGAACCTGTGCCCTGTGCCCCTTATGCATAGTTATACTACCTGCCTGCTTGTCATGTACCGCCGATCTTATTTATGCAATGCATTGTACAAACGTACTGACTGACTGACAGACATTGTACAAACGGACCGACAAACAGAAAATAGATATATCTCTTCCATAAAGAAAAAGAACGGTGCGCCGGTCACTCTATCACGCGCAGTCGATTTCGAATGAGTTAGTTGGAAGTCGCTGTAAAAGAGATAGATTCGTTACATAGTAAATGGTCCGTAGGCGTAACGGAGAACTACATAGTATGGGAATTGGCGTGGAGAGGTTAAGCGTTCGGTGTGGCTATATCCTCTGAACTAGTTTTTATTTGTCTGTGTTTCCTAGCTCACGTTCTCGCTTACGTTTTATAGAGAGTAGTAATAGTCGTTTATGAAATTGATGCTAGGCCTGCGAGCTGCTGCGAGTATGGCTATATAACATGATCGGGTCATTGGTATTCAATCGTTAGGGCAAGACATAACTGTACTCCACGAGCAGACTACGGTACTCCGTTCAGTGTCCCAAACATTTCGTATTTGAGACGTATCTTCAGGTGACTTCTTTAGTCTACAATTCAACTGGCGATGTAGTTTTGTTCTTCTAATGTTTGATGCAATATATGTTAAAACCTTTACTGCCAGGACGAAAATAGGTCACTGAAGAAAATAAATCTTACAGAGGTGCTGAGTACGGGTAATAAGAAGTATGCGTGCATTGTATATGAAGTAAAATATATACCTACGCAATGACTGCATTTTTCGTACTCAGCGATAGCCCTGTCTGAGTACCTTAGACAGCCTACGGTCAAGCCAGACCGCTTGTAGATGCAGCGTGCAGAGAAGTACGTTGATTTCTCCTAGTGTCATGATTTTTCCATCTTAAATCTTGACTTGCATGCGTAATTTATTTAGATTTACTATAGTAGGTTTTAGAAGAGAGCACAGATATGGCCATTGTTTGATAAAAAGTTTTATCAAGCCCAGACAATTTATATAAATGAATGTCCATGACTTCGGCGGGAATGTACGAAGTTATTGAACGGACGCGTCGCAGTCCGTTGACGCATGCGTGATTGTTTTGGGCTACTGGGTCGCTTTTTTTTTTTTGTCTACGTCGCTATTAAAGCCCGGAGATAAATGAATTGGTTTAGATTTAAAACCGTGTTAGATTCATAAAGGTTTGCCAGAGTTAGTTTGTCTAATGAGCTCGAAATCGTGATAAGCTTCTTACTGCTCGCGATCGCCAACGGTCCTAGCAATAATATCTATCGACTTTGCTTGCAAGCATCGCCAGTTTGTTACGCCCTCACCAATCGGAAATCAAAAGAAGTTGGAACGGAATCAGGAATGCAGATCTGATTACATTTTCTGCTTACTAGATCTATAGATACCATGCATAAAAAAAAAAAAACATGTTCCAAACGATCTTGTTAACCAATCTGGAGTCGATTAAACTTGCTTAAATATGGGACGAGGATTGCAGACTATAAAATTAAATTCCATTTGTCACAGCGGCGCTGCCTGAATGGAAATCTCTCGCAACGGCTTGTGAAAGGTAAGGTCTACACCCTAAAGCACTACGGTCGCTTACATAATATGATATGAAATCGAAAGAAGCGTGCGTGCTTGCTTAAAGAACTGGGTGTCCAGCCCTAGGACTCTCGGCAGCAGCAAATGCTCAACATTGACGGGCCTACAGGGGTTTGTGCAAGACCTTTATGTGAATTCGAATTTGATTCAGCATCTGAGGCCGGGACCTCTACATCATCAATTGCCTTTATCGTTTTCGGGTAGAATTTTTATCGTGTTTGTTATAAGCATGTGATTATAAATATGTTAGTCTAAGATTTAATGTTTTCTTATAAATACTACGATAGCTTTAGGGTGCGAATCTTTACTGTCGTGACTGATGCTTAGACAATTCTAGATCTCTTTAACTTTATCGTTTCCTCGAACACCTTTTGAATATAATTATCCCGACGCATAACTGGCTTAAATTCTTGTAGTCAGTAATTTACCTAAAAAGCAGACGCATTTGTTATTAAATTATAAAAAATTACATTCTCAAGTTCAGCAATCAACTGAAAACAGTGCCGGGCCTGAGCATTCAATTCAGACGCTTCGCTGCGTAATCGCATATACATACATAGAAGATAAGGTTTGTTCTGTTCGCAATTGCCTACTGAGTAGCTTGTTTTCGAAACAGAGCTCACGTAAAGTAAAATTAGACCAGGCAAACTGTCAAACGACAAATCCACAGAATAGAAATCGCCAGATATATGATAGATTTTTTTTAGCACGCTGTCGATTGCATCGTATGTTAGTTTACTTGTGGGCTAGACATAATGTCAATACAAAATCCTCCTATCAAATTGTGGTCCTGTTTTCGCTTGTCGTCATTGCCCTTTGCCCTTGCAGCCGTCTCGAAGCCATCGCAATTTGTGGCCAGCTCTGTTGTGGTTTTAGTGGACAAGGTGGGCCTGAACGACGCGACTAAACACAAAGGTTATTGGTACCATAATCATTAGCGAGTTTTCAAGCAAATTGCTGACTTTTTGATAAAGATTTTTAACGAATTTGATGACTCGTTGAGCTCGTGTTGTACGCTTAACTTCCAGTGTACAGCCCGAAAGCTATCATTACGGCTGTTTAGGTATGCTTATTTTGCGCTGCTTGACAAAGGATTCGTTTGATGAAGTCAGCCGAGCTTTATCTACGCCATGCCCTTAGAATGTGTAAATAGTGTGTTCTGTACAGCGCGAAAAGGAATATACCTATCATTGTTCCGCTGGTGCTCAATAAACCAATATGCCTATTACCCAGTTATTTATCTAGCCAGTCAGCAGCTGATTTAATTCACCAGTATAAGCTGAGTCTCACTAAGCCTTTTACTTTACCCTGCCCGCTATACTAGCGTGCCTTGTCTTTGGCCGTCCACCTGCTCATTCGGTCGATTACTCTCTTTCAGTTATTATTCTTTTTTAGTTATTCCATTCGTTTTCGTCCCCGCACCCAACAACTGACTAGTTTAACCCATCATCGTATGATGGCGGTACCGGCTTCGTTACTGCTGGCTTTTTTTTTTGGGGGGGGGGGGGGGATTGGTGCGGTCGTGGAAAAATGAAAGGCAAAATGGATGGATAAAGAAATATGTGTTGATCGAGGTGGGCAAAATGTTGTTCGTGCCTCTCACTACCACTCCGCTAACTTGCTTTGGTACCATCTATCATTTCCTCTAAGCGTTCTTTTCTTCTCTATGTATTTGTAGCTTTGTGGTGCATTCCAGCCGCCACTAGTGATGATAATAATAATAATAATAATAAAGGGCTCCATGTTCACGTCCGGTATCACCGGTGAGCATTATTCCATCAGACGGTAGTAAAGGCTCAGCCGCATCCTAATCCGCCAGGTCTCTACCCCCACCGTTTGTGCTAATCTAGGTGCCCGAGCCTGCGCCATCGGCTTTCTGTTGGCCGATCACCCCTAACAATGTTTGATCGCCCAGAACAATGATCCCGATCACGAGCAACCGTGGTGACCAAAACGTCACCGTCCTCGTCGCTTCTGCTGAAAATAACGCTGTTGAAAGAAATGATTTTCGAATAATGGAGGCGTCCGCCCTTGGTAGTTACCAGCCCCTTGCTCCATCAAGCTTTTTGACGGTGTCGCTCACGCTCCCACCGCTGCTGCTGCCATCCTGCCTTCTTACCCTGCACTTAGTACCTGATTAGAGTGCTCGTTCACCTGATTTTTTTCGGTTCTATCGGTGCTGCTGTTGCGGCGGCGATAGCGGTGTCATAGCGACTACTTTCTCATCGATTTCCCCTTTTGAACGCAGCAGCCTCGTTTGTCAGGCTTTGCGTCTCTATGATCCTCGTGCGGCTATCGGTACTGCTGCTGCTGCTGCAACTGCCGCAAGCTTATACTACTCTGCCAAGACAAGGGTGCTAGGCAAGTGCACTGGGTAATATATATATATATATATATATATATATATATATATATATATATATATGAAGGTACATGTGTAGGTAATATAAAATAAGCCAGCGCTGAGCATTAAAGATTACTGGCTATTGATCTCGTCGCGAATAATACGCGCGCGATGCGCTGCGAAGCAAGTTGTTAGATTGGCTGCATCCCGTCGACCATCGAAGCATTTGTTGGTAACGGGCATCAGTGGCCGAATGGAGCCTATGTTGTTAGCTTATTGAGCGCCACGCAAAACAGAAGGCTCAAATGGCCGGAGGTAAATAGCAAGATCGCTGATCAGGAACGAAGGCCGTGTGCTTCGTGTACTCAGCTGAACGCATGCTCCCAGCGGTTTGACTGGCTCTCCAATGGATTTGGCTGGGCAAATACACGCCAAGCCATGGTCTGACTCAAATGGCGAGCGCGGAATGAGTTAACCGTTGTTTATCTATGATTTTAACTGAAGCCAATCCTCGCTGAGGCTGATCTGCCTCTACTGCTACATGTTTGAAGTTAAGATTTATTTTTTACTGGTAGACCCCGTAAAAAACATCTGTAGTACACAGTGGGCAATTCGAATTTACAAATCATCTGCCACAGCTTTGCCTACTACTATTTGTTTCGTACAGGTCTAAAGGTTCTAAAGTTATGGACAATAAAGGACGCTCACTAGGACGAAACACAAAACCTATTGTCATAACAGAAGGATTTTTAATCGGCTAGCTGAACCATTCAAGTTGATGTGCTATGATGTTAGCAGGATTTTCTGAACGATTTTATACGATCGGTGCGTTATTTACACTTAAAATTTCTAACCAAATCTTTAGCTGCAGTTGAGGCCCTACTTCTTCAACCAGTCCGTAGCTATTTAATACAACGGGAGTTTTGTTTTACTGCAGGATTCAGTATCTTTTAGCCTCTCGCGTATACCTTATCTCACGAAAGAATTGCACAATTTCGTTGCAGTTTTTAACAGTTTAAGTGTTATTCGACGGACATGGTTAACGCGAAGGGCAAACAGAGCGATCCTTGAGCACAAGGCAGACTCCAGCTGGCCGAAAACGCCTCTTTACATTTGCTTCTTGGCCAGTTTCTGTATTATTCGTAGATATCTTGCAGAGACTGCTTTCAGATCTCAGAAATAGAAGATCATTAGAAGACGGAGCGAAAACCATCAGCTACCGTTCCGCCTCGGCATCTGCGCCACAGACCACGGCTTGAACCTAACGATATATAATTTTCCTTTGCTATCACTACGACTTCAACTCCGTATCTCAATAAAAAGATGCGATGCACAGGTGGTACCATTATGCGATCTACCGTTTATCTGAACATGCGATTCTACCTTAATCACCTTTAGATGAATAGATATTGATGGATACTCAGTAGTTCTTTTGAAAAGAAGCTGAACAGTTTTCTTCCTCCTAACGATAGAACAGCCGTCATTGCGTGTCCATTATCGAGTGCGCAGTGAACCGATGGTTTGTTTGAAAAAAATTTGACGGAATACAGTTTGTGCTATGTTTGTACGATCACGCGAGCGAGATTTTCCATAGGGTAAGCTTATATATTTCGATAGAACATGATACAGTTGATGCGATCTTGCGAAGCGTCTATTTTAATTACTCTTCTTAAACAGTTACACTAGATAGCCCGAGTTATTTCGGAGGCGTATACCGCCCTGTTTTCTCCTAGAATCCAAGCTAAGAATGATTATCGTTTCCTATCTAGCTTGCCCTATTTCGGCTAGCCCGTATCTCAACAAGCTCACAACATTAGATCGGGAAATATACGTACACCTTCTCATGCTGTTGTTTCGTGGCCGTTTGAAAGCTTCTCACCTCTTCTAGTTAGTCGGGCAGACAAAAACAAGCCCGCAGCCATTCTGCTTCAAAAACACACTATTGATTACAAAAGTTCTTAGCCATACGAGGCTGGCTGATATGTTAGTAGCATTCAAGAAGTCACCCATGGGCAAAAATTCGATCATCGCTACTCCTATTAAGGAAAAAATTATTCGACTCACTGTTTGTTCTAACTGTTATTCTATTATTAGTAGCACTAAACTTTGTTCAATCGTGGCCTCTACCGCGGCAGCTGCTTGAACCGGTTGTGACCGTGACTAGGCGAACGGCCTTAATGGCCTATAGGGATCCTAGCATAACATGCACAGGCGACCGAGTGCGTGAATGAATCAGCTGCGTGAAGTACCCAGTATAATAACTACAACTAAGTGGCACGGGTGCTGGTAGACCACGGGCAGACTCTGACGACCCATCGATGTAACATGGATAAGCAGGCGCACTGCACCGAATAGCTTTTAGGCTTTGTCAGCCACTTCTGACGCCGCCGTCGCCGTCCCTTCTGTCATTGCTTTACAAAAAATGTTTTTCATTATCTGTTAAGCAACCAGCCACTTCACCACCTGCTTCTGCCGGCGATAGTCATCAGATGACTGCAGGTAACGGTTGTGGCCCTATATATATATATATATATATATATATATATATATATATATATAGTGGCTGTCGCTGTTGTAGCTGGGGTATGGTCGCTTAACCGGCAAAAGTCGTAAGTAACAACAACAGCAGCAAGAGCGTCAGCAGTAGTAGCAGCAGTAATAAACGTATGCTGGCAATATTAGTTGGAGGAGCGACTCTTAGTGAGCAACTTGTACTATTGGTGCTGCCGCTTCTGCTGTCTTTGGCCGTGACGCGCGGGGGCAGTGAACTGTATCGGAGGCAACATCAGCAGCAATAGGAACAGTCGGCGGCTCCCGGTGGTGGCCGTGCTGCTGCTGCTGCTGTTGCGAGTTAGCCGACCGACCGACGTGGCCGCTTACTGTTGTGCCACCGCTACCGCAGCATCGTCCGCCTCTACCTTCTTAGTCGTCGTCAACTGTGACGCCGCTCTAGCGATGGCAGTGGTCGTGGTAGCAGCAGTTGTGGAGGCGGCGCACTGCAATTGGACGGGTCTCAACGAAGCAACGACAACGCGTCGCTCGCCGAGAAGTTGCACCAACAGCGTCAGCCGTCGCGGCAACGGTGACGACAGCCGCAGCAGCACGAATAACTAGCACATACTGGCGCACATTGAATTGCTGTTGCTGCTATGGCCGGCGCCGGTGGCGCTGACTCCGCTGCTCTTATTGAATGAACGGCCACGACACTCAGTAGCATTCACATCAGCCAGCTAGAACCGCTAGTAGCAGCAGCAATGGCGGCAGCTACGTTGCGTTAACGGTCGCTGTACAACACTATTCCAGAGGAAAAAGAAGGACCCATCGTCCGACCGACCGACCGATCCAGTAGGCGACCGCACACAGGCCGGACCAGCGTTCCCTGTTGCTGCTCCTGCTGTAGCAGGCCGTGTACCTTCGAGCTACTTCATCTTTGTGTCAAGTTCCGCTTGTTTTCCCCTTGAATACAACGGAGGAGCGGCGGTAAAGGGGTAGTGAGCCAGCAGGAAGACTAGCTACTTTGCGTCAGAACTGATAAGTGCTACGGGAGCTGCTGCTGCTACTGGGATCGTTGTGTTAGCGCAATGGCACCCACGACTAATGCTCAGCTGCATTGGAATATCCTACAGCCAAGGGCCGGTGCCGCCATGAATTAGGCAGATAGAGCAATGCAACTCAGGGAGCGGAGGGGGAGGAGGGCTAAGAGGGGAGGATGAGCTCTTCGTATCTTGACTTGCGTTCGATAGTGTGCAGCAGAAGACTGGAAGAGAGACTCAAAAATTCCGACTTCGCGGTGCCTGTAGCAGTTAAAGCTGATGGAATATACAAAAGCAGACGACTTTGTCAATCGCGCTATCATACATACATATATAGGGCTAAGTGCGCCGGCAGATACAGGCTTACATGTTACGGTAAGACCCGATATTGGGTCAAACCGGTCACTGAAAGAACGCTCCACGCTTGTATGGCTCAGTTCAGTGGTGTTTTTGACCATCTACTTTGCTCTAAGAACATCTCCTTTTTAACCGCCTCGTTTATTCTGTGATCAGAATTGTTGCCGGTTATTCGAAGTTATCCAAAGTGTTGCCAGGCCGATTTCGGTGTTCGGTACCCGCTAAATGAATGCCGCATAGGCGAAAAGCGTGGTCCAGGCATTTAATGCATGAGGCATTTCTTCATATCAGGCCCCTCTGTCATGCTACTAGATTCAATGCGGCGGCGCCGACCACTCCCTGATACCGCCTGATATGCATGTAGAAGAGTGAGTAAGATATGATGATGATTTTCACTGTAACATCTAGGTAAATTATATATATAATGTGCCTAGGAACGTCTTTTTAAGCATTTAGTATTAAGAATTAAATTTCTCTCTCATGAGTCGTGCTCGATTCAAAGAAGCCAGACTAGCGCATAAGTGCATCCGTGGTGGCGTGTCTGTGTGCGCGCGCGCATTTAAATGAAAAACAGGTAAAAAAAAAAAGTTAAGTCGTGAGTTCGCCAGTGGAGACTTGTAGCATAAGTCGACATATTGCTCTGCCCTACGCTGTCCTGCGATTAAGACTGCTAAGCTAAATGTCAACTAGTTGATCATAAATATTATCTCAGTTTCGTACCAGACAGGAGACCCTCATCGTTTGTCGACTGATACGTATTTCGTCATCTGTGTAAGTTATGGTACGATATGCCGTCTCCAAACGGCGACGGCAGTAGCAGCAGCAGCAGCAGCTCAACATTAACGCTTCGTATCAGAAACCAATCGAAAACACAGATGAGCTATAGAGTTGGTCAATTCTCATTCTACATCTGACTCAAGATTCACGAGGCCAATAGAAAAAGTAAGAAAGACGTCGCTGAGAGGATCAACTCCAGCCGCTTATCGCTGTGCCTAAATAGCATCATTTCGAACAACCTTGTTTCTACCTAGCTACCGTAGGTTAGAGTATAGCCAATATTTGTCATTCGGTGTGTGCTAGCTTTTTTTTTTACTATATATATATATATAACAGCCTTTTACCTAAGACATCAACGCAACTCGGCGTAGCTTATAGCTCACTCTTTGCGCCTGCCATCAGACCGTCGTCCATACAGCTGTGCGTTTCCTGATTAATAATATATCCTAGTTCAGGAGATATCATCCATTGCGTATCCTTCCGTTGTTTATAAGAAATAGAATATAGAGATTTGTAATATACAGCGGAGTCGTGCATATCGGATCTTTCTTTTCGGGCTGAACATAGGGAATGCAAAGCGCGAATATTTTTTAAACAGAATTAAATTTGAACCGTCCTAAATCGAAGTACCTGTCATTGTTCACTGTGTGTTAATATTTTCCATTACCCTATATGGAAGCCTAGTTGGGCTGTCCTTGGGCTTTATCCCTGTGAAAAGTTTATTCTGTGTAATTGGTACTCAGCTTTGCATCTGTTGTATTCTGGAAAAAAATTACATCTAGCCGCTGTGTCTGAATCAGTTGAAGTCGCGTAGGAAATCAAAATGATTTTTCATCTTCCACAAAATTTCTCTATTGGGAAGACAAGTAATACGCGTCAGTCAGCTCTTGTGCAGGCAACCCGTTGCGCAAACATTGAGCGATTGAGGCTGTGTTAACTACTAGGATTGTTACCATTAGCTTAGGATCTGAAGAAAGTCACGATAAAGTGACCAAATGATGTGTTCAAATTTGATCTGTTTGCCTAGAGCTCTATGAGAGAGAAGCGACTGGTTACAGCTCGGCCGAAAGTAACTGCCACTCCTGCTAAAGTTATCTCTGTTGGTGAATTCAAGGCTTAATGTATATCCGCTGTGCACGTAGCTGAGTATGCGCACGCCTGTCCCATAAAGCTTTCGGACAAAAAAAGGAACAAAATCATACGACGAGCTTACTTTTTAATCGTAGCCTACAAAACGCCAGCACCGTTTTATTATGTAGTCTCGTGCCTATTGAATGCCAAAACTATGTTATTGTGTATAGTATTATTCAAATAATAGTAATAATAATATCCATCAATCATTCGGGTAATGGTAGGTACGCATGTGACTCGATGTTTGACAGAAGTGTCAATACACATCTAAAAATAGCAAAAAAGAAACAACGCACGCTCTTCTGAAGGTTTGTGCTAGGTAAACATCAATCAGATTTATCCTGTACAGTCCGTCGCCCCGCCGGACCTTTCCCCGCGGCCTGTTTCAGGGCCGGGCTCACTCGGCTGCAGTCGCCACCCACTACTCCAGCTACTAGAGCTGTTCGTATAGCTTCATGACGCAGCGCGCTCGGTACCCTGCTCTGCTATATTCATTCACTGTTATGTTCTGTTTTTACGTCGGATGCCGGCCGACGCTGCTGATGCGGATCTTGATAACGAGGACAGCGACGGCGGCGGCGGTGGCGGCAGGAGAGAAACAGAGGGAGAGGCCTATTTGCTTCTTGGCAAGCGGTGCAGTTCGTCCATTTGTCTGGCTGTGCCTGACTCGGCAAATATGCTCTGCTTGCTTCAGCAGTTCCCTTGCCGTTGCTGTCGCTGTAGCTCCAATTGCTGCTTCCGCAGCTCCCCTGCCATACGCTCACAGACATGCATCTATATACGAACTTAGTCAGGTCGCTGATTTCGTCGATTTGCACTCACCGTTTCTGTACGCGAACTTTGGGAGGGGAGTCAGGGTAGTTGGAGGGGGAGGGGGAGGGGGAGGGGGAGGGGGCTCGCCGTTGTCGGGAAAACCGCAGCAGAGGGCTGCTTTACGGCGGCGTCGGTGGCGTCTCTCTGTTGGCTTGTCATTCTCGTGTTCGGCGCCTGTTTTCCTGTCCGCTCGCTGGTTCGTTATTATATACTAGTTTGCCTGGTGACGTTGTCTTCATTGCTTGTAGTGATGGCAGAAACTCACCACTGTAGTAGACTACAAGCTACTTCTAATGCTGTTATAGCCGCCGATGCCGCCGCTATCCTACTCGCAGAGACGGGGGCGCCGGCACCATGGTCGCGATCGTCACCGCTGACTTACAACTAGCAGCCATTGGTACGACGTCGGGCAGTCGCAGCACCGCCAATTCATTCGCGAGTTATTAGTTTTTCACATTCATCATTATAGTCATCATCGTTTGTCGTTTACTGTGTGCTCGTTCGTTCGTTCGTTCGTTTAAATACGAACTGTACCACTGGCAAGCACAATCGCCAGCGCCACCAACATCGCTGCAGGTTCGTTGGTACTAGCAGGCGGCGAGCTAGTCGACGGGGGCTGTAGTCGCGGCATGGGCTGGCGGCAAGCGAACATGGACGTGGACGGAGAAGTACGCTAGGGACGAGGCCATGCCTGTGGTGACGTTGGCGACCGTGGGGGATTCGCATCTGATTCTTCGGCTACAGCAGCAGCAGCAGCCGCCGCCGCCGCCGCCGCCGCTGCTGCTGCTACGACGGGACTTCACTGGATGCAACGCAACACCAGAAAGCCATGCCATTAACTTCGAGCGGTAGATGGAAGAAACTGTGACTGACTTCGAGGGAAGCGAAACGATACAGCCTCGCTTACGTTATTACCATGTGCTGCTTGTCTGCCTGCAGTTTGTCTTGCTCGCTTCGCGTGCTTGCTTACCATTGGTACGGTTTCTCTAGTAGCTAAATGAAGGCAACACGCACACGGATAGACACATGAGGAGGGGGGACGGGGGTAGGGGAGGGGGGATCAGTAAAAGCGTATAGTGAAGGGTCGGGAAGAAACCGCGCTTGCTCCAAGCAAGAAACCAGGTAAGACACTCAGGTGGTGGCAAGACAAAACAGTAAGCAAGGAATCGTAGGCGCCAAGAACGCCATGCGATAAACGCAGAGGTAAATACAAGATGAACAACGTTCCGTTCCGTCGGCGTTTTCCTCTTTGGCTCTAGTGTTGGGCTTCTCCTCTGCCTCCCCCATTTTCTCTGCCCGGGGTCTTGTCTGCCTTTTTCGTGTTGAAATTCACTGCGCCAGCTATCGCCGCCGCCGGTGACGACGTGTAGTCCGTTACCACCCTCTAGAACACCGACGTTCGATACGATACCAGAGATGATGATGATGAGGTTGCCGAGTTGTTGGGCGCAAGTCGTGACGGGTCGTCTCGCCCCGAGGTATACCTACCCGTCTCGATACATACATAACTCTGTATATGTAATGTGGTGCGGAATTGCACAGGTACACGCCAGACCGGCGAGTGTCGTAGTCAATGCGAGTCGATACCGCCTCTATGTACATACATCTATGGCAAAAAAAACTCGATAGCAATTCTGCTTATTCGAATAGCAACTACCAGCTGTCGATTCTAGCTGTTGAATACGTAGCGTTATGCTTGATCTCATCCACTCATTTCAGAGATCTAATCCCGGTTGTTGTTGAGTGGCGGGGGGCGGAAGGAAGCGGCCGGGCAGTGTACCGCGAGCACTGGTGCGCACTTGGCTGCTTAGGCGATTTGTCACTGCGTGGCTGCCCGTTCGTTGCTAAGGTTGGCTGACTTGATCGGAGATGCGTCGTTCTTGTGTGTCTTACGAGATGCCTTGGGCGGTTTCAGGCGCCGATGGCTGATGGTGATGATGACGAAGAAATGGGTGAAAAATATAGTCAGTGACAGTCAGCTCAAAAACATGCATACAGATCTCTCTAGAGATACATCAACTGACACATACTGACAAAGCGTTCATCGAAGCATCAACGACGAAGATGAAGACATGCGACAAGGAAGCACTGTTGATAACTCATGTCCCAGCGCTGTATGGTCGTTGTCGTCGTCGTCGTCGTCGTGGTCTCGACGATGGCAGTAGGGCTTGACTCGCGGTAAAGGGGTGTCCGATAATTGTCATGATTGATACCGGTGATGGATCTGGTGATGAGACCATGACGACGCTTTGACTACAAATTTAGAGAGGAGCACAAGTTCGTCCTTTCATTGTTTTGCTTCCAATGAAACGGGTACAATGTGTATGTGATCATTTGCGGACTAAGGCTGGCAAATGCTATTGGTATACCGTCGTTTAACAAACTGTGCGATTGCTGTTGATATGATTAAGGTGCCAACCTGTTAGTTAATAGAGACATACGTCCGTGGCGAAAAGAGTCATTGGTTCAGGAATCCATCGTCGAGATTGGGTCATAAATTGCTTAAGAACGCCTGATAAAAATACAGGCAACAAAATGTCCTTGAGCTTTCCGGCTAGCGCTTTTGATAGTCTCCCGATTAAGAGAGTAAAGTAAAATTCCTAAAAATTGTAGTAGTTAGGAACTCAGGGTGGGTTGCGCTTGAGATGCAAAACACGTTCATTAGTAACCACCTGGGTGGTCGAATTAATCGCTATATATGTGTAACTTCGTTGAGGAATGCATCAATTTCCGTTGTTTGATGAACATTTACTGCAGGGCTTGTTACCATCTATCTCCCATCCTCATAGCTCATACGTCATCGAAAAATCGAGAGGGAACATTCGGTTTACTAGATGTTGTTGGGTTCTCCCAAGTAGCTTTAATCTTTGGTACTACGAAGGTAGAAAAAGTTTGTCCGTGATCTATCAATCTCTATATTGTTAAATCAAATCTAAAACATATTCGAAATTCGTGATAATTATTGTAGACAACATACAGAAATACTAACGACACATATCCTTTGCCCTTGGGCTTGTGCGACTTACTTGTTTTCATTAGGTCATAATAACGAGAATACGAGAGAATGTGTAGATTTTTTTTCATAGATTAGTGCCTTGTACATTCGTGAGGGCTCGTGAGAGACAGGTTTTATGCGTACATTCGTTTGGCACTAGATATACCTTTCACCTGCCTGGCTGATGCCGTTTAACTCAGAGATCATAGGGGAACTCCGCCAACTTTCGTCATATGCTCGAGTGTTTTAACAGGAAACTTTACGATACATTTTAAGAGAGTGAGTGATGCATCGCTGGGACGGTAAGTAAAATCTAGCTAACAAACAAATACTATTTTTTATAAATTAGTGTATACAGATATAGTTTGAGCTAATGAGACGTAGGCTCAGTTGCTACGAAACAGAGAACCAATTGAGCAGTATAATTAATTTTCTGCTATTCATTTTTCAATTCCTAACACGTACGGAGAAGATGCATACGGAACGACATACTGGGTCTAATGTGCGCCCCCGACTTCAATGTGGTTCCGTAAAATAGATGCTTTTTGATTTATTCGCAATGATCTCTGTTGTCTGTTAGGGCGGGAACTACAGTTTACGTTCTGTTTGATAACGAACGGATAAAATAAACCTCTTATGAAGCCTCATCTACAATCTATTAAACACGAACATGGCGGAGATGTCTGATCTATCTGAGAGATACTCAATGATTCCGATTAGTACAACGATGTGTAGCCGTATCACAGAACAACTTCAACCATATGTAGTATCTACTTAGAAACGGCGCCTGTCATCAGCTACAACCTTCTGGTCTTTGTAAAATTTGTCCCACAGGGAAGGTATTCGTTACTCTATTTTTACCTAGGTAAAACTACCGACAATAATGAACGGTTCAGTGCATCCGTGAGTCCGCTGATACCTCAGAGGCTTTCTGGCCTCGAAATTTAACAGATAAACAAGTTCACTAAAGTTCTAATTTAATTTACTTGCGTACAAATACGAATGCATGGAAAAAAAAAACTAGATTTATATAGATATAGCAATACAAACATCAGTTGGACTGTGTGTCGTCAAATATTATTGCTTATACATCTAGTCATATGAAATATCCTTCTCCAAATATTTATAATAATCATAAATTGTGTGTATTGACATTATTAAAAACGGTGTGTCGTCAAATCTCTTTTACAGCTATATATATAGAGAGAGAGATATCTGTCAAGTAAATTATCTACTTTTGCTTAGGGTCGACCTTATCCAGGGGGATGTCTTCGCGGACGATCTGCAAAGCAGTAACAGCAAAGAAAATAGTAAGAGTAAGAAGATGTCGAGAAATTCAAAAAATCAAAAGGGAAAGAAAAACCGAAACACGAGAGAAAAAAATGCGAAATACGCCAAACGAACTGGCAAGCAGCGCACGTCCGCCCGAAAGACGCACAAAAATCGCTCCTCAGATCGCTCTTTAGAACGCGTTTACTTCGATGCGGCTCACTCTTCCGTTCGGCGCCAGCGCAGCGGAGTGCTTGAAGCGCTGTTGTCGCTTGCGGCTGAACGTTTGGAGCAACTCCGTCACCGCGATTCGTGCATTTCGTGGTCGTGGTTAGATACTACAACTTCTACGAGTAGACGTTGTCATCATCTTCGTAGCAATAGTAGTTGCGAAACTAAGAAAGGACAGGCCAAAAAAAATATATGTGGGACTAATAAAGGAGGGCGACGCGTCGAGAGGGGAACACCATACAGCAACGTAAAACGACCCAACGCAAGCGTGCGTGCAAAAAAGTTCGAGAATCAAGAGGGTGACGCAGGCCACACACGCCGACACGCGCTCACTCACTCATAGCCATATGCGCACAAATATATATACAGTTGAAACGGCAACGGCGAGTATCGTCTACTATTGTCACCCTTTACGCCTTCAGCACCCCCAAAACTTGTTTTCCCTCCCGTGGGTCGGCAAGTAAAGCCGTTACGGCCAACAACTAGCCACCTCCGTCCGTGCAATCAGATTAGCAAAAAACATATATATGTAGGATTGTAGTCTATGCGATTGCAGTCGTAGGCGCCTAGCCGCCGGCATATGAATGCTAAGTACTGATAAACGCCTAGTTGACGTCATATGGTATTTTGGGGTGTTGTTATCTGTAGTACCCGTAGCAGAAAGCCGCTTGGTTGCGCTGATGGAACCACTCAGATTGATTGACTAAAGCATTTTTGAGGCCTATTTTGGGCCTATTTTTTTTTTAAGTAAAATTGGGATCGTAAAGAACACTCTTTAGAAGCACTTAGATTTATATATATGTAAACTGCAGAGATGTGCTATTTCTCTTCGATTATAATATGAGAAGTGTTAAACGCTGTACTTCACAGAAATGAACTACATGTCCAAGCTGCAATGTAAATTGGGTAAGAATGAAGTTCTTCTTTGCTGCTTATGATATGTCTCTTTATGTAAAGTAATAAATATAAAGTACGCGCAAGTTGGTGTTGAGCGATTATGGTACACGATGACCTGTTGTAGCCTATCTGAAAAAAGTCTTCTTGGGCCTAAACCAAAACTGTTATCTGGTAACACTCGACCGAAAGGTAACTATGATGAGTGATCGTGACCATCTGAAGCATTTGTAAGCCCTCTTAACCTCCAGAAAAATGGTTATATGGATAGGCCGAAGGAACTGCATGACAATTACATAATTTGCAGTGGTCACCTCACGTTATACAACGTCGGGCAGGTTGTATGGACCTCTTCGACTTAATAATGTTTTAAATTTTGCCAAATGTCTAATCCGAATGCTTGAATTCGCTTCTAGCAGTTAAAAGCTTTGCGTTTACAGCGCTCGAGGGTATGCAATTGGGAATTATGTGAGCGGAGTGGCTCAACTAACTTTGTTAAAAATATCTACGATGTTTACATAGTCACATTAATGTTAGGACATTTCTCCTAAACATGCTTTCTACATAATTTACAAAAGATGTATACCTTTTAACACGATGTACTTGTGACGCAATTGATTGCTTTGTGGTGTCGCTAGATGCTCAAATTAGAAGTCCCCATACAGTAGAAACGATACTGATTTGGGGTTAGGCTATTTTTCGTATGTATTACTTGCTAAAGGTCAATGGTATGGGTATTGAACAAGCTCTATACGTTTTATTTGAAAGAAAACGATAAAAAAAAAAATGACTTTTCTCTCAATCGATGATAGATAGATCGCTCTCTGCAGGCGACGACCGATTCTTCTTTGTCTAAATCCTAACTCGAAAGCTGACGCGTTTCTATTCAATGAAATCACAGTATATGTTCGTAAATTATCAATGAGTGCCCACTTCATCAAGAGCGCCATTGTGAATATAGCAGTGGAACCATCGTTGATCGATCGCTGGTATTGAATAAATTTAAGACAGAAGCATCAGTTAGTTCAACTACCGACTACTTTCGATAGGATATTTAATCTGTGCTGCCATTGCGTTCCTAATCCGCAACAAAATTTCGTAAAAGATAGGTCTACTAAGGAATCCTTCGCCTGAAGTGGCAGCTTCCTTTATCAAGTTACTGAATTAACTCAAAGGGTGTTCGGTCTATGGCGTAACAAGATAAGAGCAATGAGATATTTCGCTAGCTCCGGAGCTAACTGTGACAAACCGCAAAAAATGGTCGACCTTTTTTTTTGGCATTTTAAGCGGCCTTATTAGGAACAGGTCAGCAGAAAAGTCGACCGAAATTTGCCACTTTCAGTACGACGTCATTTAGTCTAATTTCTCCTTATCGAGTCCCGTGGAACTTGTGCA
This sequence comes from Varroa jacobsoni, assembly GCF_002532875.2. Lineage (NCBI taxonomy): Eukaryota > Metazoa > Arthropoda > Arachnida > Mesostigmata > Varroidae > Varroa > Varroa jacobsoni. Next base: position 87,231 of record NW_019213189.1, on the reverse strand, counting down.
GAATCAGAAGCTAGGAACGTTTAAAAGTTCGATGAGATCCAAGCATTTCATTAACTGGACGTCTTTCAAAATAGTTTGTCCAGTCTCCTCAAGTACAGACCCTAGCACGGTTATGTTCGATCCAAAAATACAAAAGAAACCGACGTCCTCAACACTCGTCCGTTGTGAGATTTCAACGCCTTATTCGAGCTCAGCTTTAACTGAGAGAAAATGCTATTAATCACTTGTCCATTGTAGACATTGTTTATTCTATTAGTTCCGGAACCGGATCAGAGCCTATAAGGCCACATTAACACTAAGAAAACACTTTTTACAAAACACTACTTCAAACCAAAGTTGCGAATTCAGTGTGTCATAGTGGTCTTCCAGTTGGCTGAACAGAATCGCCGTCGCGAAAATTAAGCGAACGCTCTAATAGGTCTGCCCTAGACATCTGTAGCGGTGTGCATAGCTTGCCAATCAGTGATAAAGTTCGTTATATTTCGTGTTCGAGTTTCTAAATTCGTCTGCACTGAGCACGGGTCTAAATGAATCCAGCTTATAGGAATAAACGATAAGATATCATTACGGTTGGATGTATACGCGATCACAGTAAACGATCATGGTGACAATATCTCTTATAAGAAATAACGTTGCTATTGCTATATTGTTCCGTTCCAGTCAGTCAGTATCACTAGAGACTCAACTTCGGACTCAGTACGACTACTGAAATCCGACAATGATGTCCAATGATCCAATGGTGACCCAATGCGTACGCTTGATTCGTGTGTCTAATGCAAAAAAGAGGTTTGTGACTGCAGCGCCTATTGCGGCGCTGGCGCTGCGAGAAGTGACACGGGCGCTCCACTGACTCCAAGCAGAAAATAGGTACCCAGCTGTTTTTATTGCTGTTGCTTTAGGAGATACAATAGCGCCTGATACATTATGGTCGTTGTCACTTTCATCCTACAGGCTGTTGATGCTACTAGATGCAAACGGAATCACTTGAGGCTGGCCGGCTGAATCGGTTGAGGGTTACCTTGCAACAGTTTAATCCACCCTCTGATGCAACACTACATAGCGATCTTCTGTTATAGTACTATACGTAGACGCGTAACGACTCGACATAATGCAATTGTTGATGACAACAACACTGTGCTTATTTTTAGTATCGGATCCGGTAGTCAGATCGTAACTTGTTTCGTTGTCGAGAAACCCGTTGTGCATTATCAAGCTACCTTTATTAAATAATTGTATGAGATATGGAGGCGAGTCATTCTTTTTTGCGCGAAGATACAATCTACATAAGGAATTCTTGGTTCAGATCGGTTAAGTTACTCCTTCTTGCCTTTCCAGAGTTGCATTGTATATTTACGTTTCTTGAAAAAAACGACGGCTCTTTCAATATCCTTCAAACCAGGTGTTGACAAAACAAACCTGTTGCTATTTGTTCCGACAAGAAGATATCTCTTGTGATCGTATCGCCAATGTCGCAAGCAAGTGTTATAGTTCGAGCTCTGATGTTCGTTAAATTAGCCATGAGCAATCGTATGCCGATGTAAAAAATAGGGTATATGTTGCCGTACATTTTAATATCATTGCGGATCGGACAGAGCGCATCCGGATTCCGGAGTTGGAAGACACCGATTTCAAAATAGACACATCGAAGTACAACAAGGTACGCTCTTTAAGGCAGTACGTGGACTCTTCCCATATGTAGACAGGCCGCGACCATGCCAACAGTTACCTACGAACATTTTTCTAGCAGAACGTGTTTCCACAGCGAGGAATGCCTGTATAAGTCGAAAATCGGTTGACGTGTAAAGCGGGCAATGTTGAAAATGACAAGGCAGGGACTGAAGGACGACAGTTAACCTGTCTATGCGGCAGTCAACTAACGTTGCAGGCTCTACTCATACGGATGGTACGCACTTACATGCTATATATGACGGCCGCTTCCCCAAATATCGTTAGAAAACCTAGCAAACTGAAAGGAACCGCTACGATGGGACGGAAAAGAAACTACCAATGATGCTAGTAATACCAAGGAAACAAAGATGGAGATTTCACCGATAGAAGACCAAGCCCGTAAGCACCTTGCGGTTTCGGTAGCAACGTCCATTGAAGCGGGAAGAATGAATGCGCCAGTGAGACACTCCAAACATATAGTGGACTGGAGACAAAACGCTTTTTTTTTTTAATATAACGGCACCCCACGCCATTACTTGTTAAATATGGAGAGGTTACATTGCTTTACAATAAGAATCTATGTACTACGGCTATCCTAGTTGATAATGGCGTTAGCGTCGAAGATCAGTTGGATGCTCGTAGATTAGGCCACGTGGCGCCATTACGGATAAATCCTCTGCTCATTTTCGATATATGTCATTTTGTGATCCCCTCCACTTGAACCATCGCACTATGAGCCAGATCCATCTTGAATAAATTGTATCTATCTTGACTCAAGACTATTAAAAGCTCAAGAAAAGCTAGTGTAAAGTTTATCTGTTTTAACTGAAGACGCGAGAGCTGGTACAACAGAATCATGTTGGCCAATCCAGTGATCGGCCTCTGCTATCTACAACACTCAAATAGGCTTTCGAACCAGCGGACTGAAAGACAACCAAATTACAGTTCGAGCATACTCAAAGAGAATAGGCTCTTCGACGGGCGCACGTTACTCAGCCTACGCGAACCTATCCACGGATAAATTTTCTGTCTTGATTCGTATGGAAGCAACAGATGTAGCCTCACTGCACGTCCCTTGGAAGTATAATACCTGAGTACAGCTCAAGCTACAGACGAAACATAGCAATAACTGGAGTCTTTATTTAGCCGTCGAACGGCGCTTGGCGTATAGGTTTTTCGAATAGGTCTAGGATTCCCGTGAATACTTGAATTGATCTTGGACTGGTGTTTTTCTCTACACCGTTCCCCGTGTCTAAATTCAAGTCGGTTGTGTACCGATCAAACGAAAAAAAAAACCTCTGTTTTTTCTTTATGATTGCTGTAACCTTATATATATTTGATCATAATCACCGTATTAGTGGTAGTACTGTTTTGTCAACAGTCTAGAAAAGTCTAGTTTTGCTAGGCAGCACCCCTAGCAGACCTTTAGGCAAATTTTTGATTGACTGCATGCGCCATCGATCTTGAATGTGTCTGCCAATGACACCATTACAATAAAAACGCAACCATGACAGCGTCAACAACAAAAACAGCAAAGCAAAAAGAATGATGACAAATTCGGAGACCCCATTTTAGTTTGGCGGCGTCTATCAACTCAAGCATTTCGAGCGTCGAGAGATCACGATTTTCGGGGCAAAATGCAAAAAAACGTAGAAGTTTAACTGAACGGCCGTGCAAGCGCTTCTCTGTGCGTGTGCGTGTGCGTGTGTGTATATATGTATGTATCTTTTGATCTTTCTTAATATCTTGTTTTTCACACAAACAGAAATAGGCTTTCATGTTGACTTTCATTTGGCGACACCTATACATTCTGTGAGGTGTCATTAGCAGGGGGAGAGAGAGAGAGAGAGGGGGAGGAGGAAGAGGGAGAGAGAGAGAGAGAGAAAGGGGAAGAGAGAGGAGGATATGTGATACGTCGCATCGTCACCTCTGCTGCACGATAATAAATAATACTATGGATATTTAGTACAGCGGATATATGCGAAACAGTATTTTAGCATAGATTCAAATAACAAACGAGGACTCATAACAAAAAATATCACACGGCAGTCTTCTAGTGAAAGCGAGGCCGACTCGTATCTAAATAGTCATTTCAGCTGATGCTGGTACAATGACCTAAGAAAATTATTCTTGTGTAAGAACGTAAAGTACATCGTAAATGAGCAGGAATAAAGTATTATTATGCTTCACGGTATACATTTAGCTGTGTTTGTTGGAATAGATATGAAAGTTCTGTATCCTATTGTACCAAACAGAATGTATAGGAATTCTGTTTTAATAGTTATTGTTGTTGGATCGGTAGCTGTGAAACCCTGAAGTGTCGGATCGGGCGAAGGCTAGGAAATGTAATGAAAAACGCATCTTTTCATCTTAGTTCTTTCATAAGCACTAATATGAAATATTAAATTAAGACAAACCACCATCTATACTCAATGAGGTTATCGATCAGCAAGTGTCAATACCAGGATCGATCCTTAACACAGGAAGCGGCGAATTATCCCTCTGAGGATCTAAGGACGTCTCGTCTTTCTATAGCTAGCAGCATCTGATTGCTGTTACACAACAGCGTTGTGCGAACTTTACATGGGTCCTTCTTTTCACCTTATAAATAATATCAATGTGTATGAAGCCCGAATACAGGCCATGTGACGAGGTGTGAGCACTTTCAAGGAATTCTCGAAAATAACTTCATGATTTCAGCGACGGTGTTTGATACATGCTTGAAGTGGGTAGAATGGCAATATTCACGTTATATTTCATGTACGCCGGCTGTCCAATAAGCGCGTTCGATGCCCGTCTGTCGTGATAAGTTTTGTCTAAGGCCTAGTAAAATCTAGAAATGATACTCTTGGTAGGGAGAAGTCAAGCTAGTCGATTAGGGACAACAGCTATTAAGACACATCGTATCTCCGTCACGTATAGCGACTTTAAAGCATTGGAGTGACTGCAGTCACCGGTTCACCTATGGATAGCCAAGGTTCGATACTGAAAATGCATTAGATAAGTTTCACTTTGCACAGCTAAAACGTACCCAGTTGTGAGTACGTCATGTTTCGTAACATCACAGATATGTGAAGTTAAATCGATGACCCCTAACAGAACTTGGAAAAAAGGATAGACGTACGGACTTAATTTCCTAACACTAGTTATAGTTAAACTTCGTACAGAACGCTTAACGAAAGAAATGCCAGATGTTGCTGATACCAATGGTATCTTGCCGTTAATTCATCTTTAAATTAAATATTTATTACTCGATATACGATACCTCCATACCGCTAAGTAGACTCAAAGTTAAGTTTGCCCACTATGAACACTATGAATCTATATGACATAGATATGGGGTACTTTGCCATCCTATTACATCATGGCTGTAAAGATGAAATTACATTGAGTTAAACAACTCAATGGTTTAAGTTACTTGGTCGCCACAAAGATAACGAGCGCGCATTACACATACCCGTTATCCCTGTAGATAGGAAAAATAACAGCCTTCACTCAAAAAAAAAGTGTTAAAGTTATGCATGACCGTGTCGTTAGAAATTAGGTTCCTCGAATTATGCGTTTGACAACACAGATTGATCAACACATGAAAAATGGATCAAAACTTGCTTCCTCTGACGAGTTAAACCCTTAAAAACGCTGTAATTATATAAGAATGATCAGGACTCTATATACACACATTACTGTATAAAATGTAAGTCTTGATTAAACGTGTACCGAACGTCAATTGTTAAGTCAGAACTCGTTGCTAGTATCAGGACGACTTCATATATTTCCCGGTTTATCTCACAAAATCGTCTGAAGACTAATACGGCAAATTTACGAACTATCGTAAAAACAGGATCATCCCCGACTGTGATGTAGATATTGCATATATTTTGCGCGCAGCTCTTCGACAAAAATCGACAAAAAAGCACATTTTACTTCCCCGATTCGTGAGGTTTGTTTTAGTGAACGAGTGCGTCTACAAATCTTCAGATATGTTTATGTACGTATACACAAATTTACTTCAAACGAGAAAATGTTCTGTTGACGGCGAATTATTTACAAATGTTAAGGATCATAGTATGTATCGTGTGAAAAAAATTACTAGGCTTTTTAAGATGGAGCTTACAAGTTTGAAACGTTTGCGCTTTCAGTTTTATCGTCTCGTGTGTTACGTTTTGGTTATATGTTACCAATAGTCAAACATTGAAAAAACTGCTTGGGGTTCAGCTCGTACCCAAAGGCTGAATTAGGTAAAATGAGCCCAGAAGACCTAAAGTTTTCTGCTTTAATTTAAATTCAGGTACGTGATGCGTGTCGATAGTGGAAAACAACAACAGGTTCGGCTTTACCTGTGGAGCACCTTGCTGGTACTCCATCCCGAGATTACCCAGATTCGGTGCGCGCATCCGATGGCGCTCCTGATTATGAATCATGAGCAACGTTGAACTTCGACAAAAATACTTCAGCGAACGAGGATTTTCATGACACTTTTTTGGTAGAACTGAAAATTTCTTGGGCAGCGTACAGAGCATATAGCAATTTAAATAAGCACTTATCACCGTTAGAAAGTAGTACGCTTGTTCATCCGTCTGCTGCGGTGATTGATGTACTCAGAGAAAAAGTAAAGAAAATGACATTATCTAACACTGTTTATGTTACAGGTAAAAAAAAAAAAAAGAAGTGTAAAATGCGATCAGTTGCAAAAAGTGCATTTATGTCTACAGTAGATCATTGGCCTAAACGAAAGGCTCTAGGAGCCTTTGCAGCTATCAGCCAGCTGACGCTCTGAACGAGTTCGCAAATATTTATTGATTCGTTGTTAATGGCTGTACAAATTCCATCAACATACAATTGAGGCTCAGCGAAGTGTATTTCTCGTGAGGTCACCTACCTCGTGCACAATGAAAGTTGAGCAATGAGAATTACTGAAATTTTTAGACGTATTCTAAGACATGTCGACATCATGGCTACCAACGAATCATCATGCAGAAAATACTTTTTTTTTTTCTGGAGAAGATACATCCGCACCAGCGGTGCGCATTTTTTTGGACTCGACTCAGCCCACAATTTTTTTCAGTGCGTTTGTGCCATTCGATTAGTAAAGATCGTGCACCGGCTGAAATCTCAGTGGGTACAGCCTTTATAGTCGGCTCAGCTGATGGTATTTCTGCAGCCGTTCAGTATATGCATTGGCATCAACAGCAGCAGCAGCAGCAGAAGCAAAAACAACAATAATAACGACAACGGCGACGAAGTTCAACGAACAGTCATCATGGTCATCACCATCATCATTGTCACCATCAATATTATCATCAAGTTCCGCGCCGAAAAGGCTGGCTTCATCAAGCTGTGCGAATTCGCAGGAGGGAGAGAGAGAGAGAACGAGAAAAGCCTTCTGTTGGACGGTCGGCGTACACTTGCGTCCCTACTTCGTCGTCAGCCGATGAGCGTCGGGCAGAAGCCAAACGAAGCTGGCCAAATGCAGATGTAGAAAGCTAGAAAGAGCTCACGAATACGAAATGGTAGCGGCAACGAACTGATGACGAACTAAAGAATATAGAAGAGAAAAAAGCGGAGATGATGTGCCGCCAAAAGCGCTGAAAGCATCGCACAATGATGCAGTGCGCCTAGCTGATTTGCTGGCTGATTGTCGTCAGTGGACAGTACAGCGACAGACGGTCGAGCCAGAGTGATACCGTTCACAATTCGACGAAAGGTCCGTTTCTGCATTAAGGTCTGCTTCTGTGGCAAGTAACGAATCCACCTGACCGAGGTATCATCGTCATCTACAGTGGCTCAACGTCTGCGCTCCCTGGTGCGTCTCCGCTATGGCAGGTTGCGCCCAGTCTCGGTCTGTACTTATTATACACGACGTGATTGCCAGCTAAAAAAGTGAGGTCAACGATTTTAGCTGAGACGGACAAACGGTCGTCAATGCCAATGGCAAAGCAATTTTTATTCATAGATGAACGGCAGACTGTAAACGTGTTTAAGCGTCTACCTAGCTCGTTACAAGTAACGTACTATATTTTGTTACTGGATGAAACCCTTGGATAATTACTAAACGTTTTTTATATTCCCGACAAGCTTACCATGTCTGATATGTTGAGACTGGTTAAATGAATTGTAAAGCAGTGATTGATTTGGCTAGCAATATGCGTCAGCGAACCAACTGTATCTTCATGTGATGGCCTTAAGCAAATGATTTTTTCAGGATACTGTTGCCAGTGGAAATTCTGTTCGATTCTACTGATCAGGATACATTTATATCACTTTGTGTCGTGCTGAAGAAGGATCGATTCTTTTGGCTTAGCTGCGTGCCATATATGCACGTGTATATATGTGTATAGCCATATAACATCGGCTATATATACATACGCATTCATTATTGAAGTAATTTGCCGATTGTCTGCTAATAGATCTGAGTACAGCTTGATCCGATTAAGCGGCCGCTGCAGTAGTTGGCGAGAAGACACCCTTTCGGAGGTAAAAAAAAAAACAGAAACAGCCTACTAGCGAGGGATTGAGGACCAACACGATCACCGTAGCAAAATAAAATAAAGTTGTGTGTTTTAGCGTCTTAAACAGAATATTCACTTCCTTATATAAGTAACGATATTTATGTTTAAAAAAAGAAAATATTTTAAGAATCAATACACAAGCTGACATTTTAACTGATACTTGTTCGTGACGGTCGTAATACGAGTTCCAGGCTAAGCACCCCGGGTCCTGGTGAGCGAGCTCAGACCGAAACAGGGCTGATATAGTTTGCTGTTATTCCCACTCACTGGTACATTTTCATAGTGCGGTTTGCTAATGGAGGTAGCCACCTCGTAGTTAAACCAGCGAGCACACTCAATGGAAGCCTTTGGTAACAGGCTTAGCGAGCGTTTTTCCGTACATTTTAGATGAATGAAGCCTGTTATCGAATGATATCCAGATGCTATAGGCTATAACGGTTAAGATGCATACACAATAGAAGTGCCCTTGAGATTCGTACGTCGATAACGTTGTCGTTTGTTATTCTGATGGACCGGGCTTGTTGTCGCAAAACATACAAAGAACCTTTTTTAAGAAGAAGTAAACGCATTTTGATTCAAAAGCTGGTATACCTGCAACGGTGTCTGGCATAGGTTCGAATATTTGAGCCGTTCTGACGATCTATCTACGAGGCACTGCTGCAAGCGTAGCCTTCAATTTCACTAGGAATACATCAATGCCTAAAGTAAATTAGGTAGGACACTGGTAATGTCAATCTGCATTTCAAAGGCGGACACATCCAGGTGATGTAGTGTTTGCTTACTGTATTATATATAGCTTTTTTTCTGCGATTCGCCTTATACTGTCAATCAATACTCCGTAGACTGACCAACAGACGAGCATTTGAAACCTATCTTTTCATGCATCTGCACATGCTCGCTCCGTATTGCTACACATCGTCTGCATCTCGTCTGGTGCCTTTGTTACCGCTAAAGAAAGTATCCATATAGAGAACTGCATACAGAATATATCCATGTTCGCTATGGCCGACCAGTTTTGTATTTATGTATAGTCTAATCTTAAACGCTTAGAAGATTCGTTACCGCCACTGATCTTGTACGCCAGCTAGGCATTACCCATTAAACGCATATAATAAATGCACGATTTTCAGCAATTCTGGTTTGAGTCGATGAGTTACAGGTAACTTATTCGAAATTATTCTTGTCAGCGATTCGTCTTGTGATGAATAATCACCACTAAATCCTTAGAACGCAGCCATTATATGCCATCTGTTCCAATCAAATTTGACCTGTTCATAAAAGTGATATCTTCTTGTCTAGGAAGATCGGACGTCGTGATATGAACGTAAGTCTTGGAGTTATTTAGCTGGGGCTTTCTCCCTCAATACAGTGCCCGCCACGCGGCTCGTCCAAATCTGCCTGGTATTAGTTTTTCGCTATTTACTCCTGTACGTAGGATTCCACACGTAGTTGGCCAAATTGAGGTAGTTTCATCTTCTGTACTGCCTAAGCGCGTAGCGAGCAACGCATCGTCCGCAGGTGCGGTCATACAAATGGATTTGAGCAAATATTTGTCACAACTCCGGAAAAAACGATCTCGTTTGCGATCTAGGATTTCGTATCGCCGTATATATGAGGTTGGGGGACAATATTAGGCCGTTATACGGCGGATTTTTGAACTACGCGTCGCAAGCAGACGAAATTTGGCTGGCAGCCCTCTGCAGACTTGTGAATAAAACCGGTTACGTTTGCTTTATAAATTATTTATTCAAGAGGAAAACATTTCTACTGTTGACGCTCAGTAATTAAGCTCTTGTTTCGTGAAAACCACGAGGCTGCGGAGGTTGATCGAAAACTGGTGAAGACATTAGGCAAAAAAAGCCTTAAAAACGACAATACAATATGTGAATGACGCAAACGTTCCCGATACCGGAGATCGGCGAGATTGCAATCTTAAGATCAATGTGGAGGTGACCAGATCTGACGGAAATTATGTCATCAGAAGTCGCGGAGTCAGAAAACTGATTTTTCGAAATCAGGGCTAATATTTCTACGTAAATTACATTAGAAAATTAACATTAGTCGAGTCCACTATAATAATTAACGGCGCTTAAAATTAATCTAAACAATGCCTAAACGTTCCAAGCAACGATAGCGCGTAAGTAAGATAGGTCCGCGTTCTTTTTAGCAAAAGCAAACGAAATACTTACTGAGCAATAAAAATTATTATTTTTCTTTTAATAAAAAACAATGAAAATGAAAGAAAATATTGCAGAAATCATTTTCGATATATCTGTGACATATAAGTGGAGGTTTTGGATGAATCAATTTTTGATATGGCTAGTTAACTTAGACTTAGTACAACCTCTTATCTATAATAATATCATAATTATGAATGTGAGGGGCATATCTTTGAAGAGCCAGTATCGCTACTCTTAGGTTTACGATCCTCTGAGATCTTTAATCTGAATCTTCCTGCGATCTGGATGTACAGCTACGACACGCATGCAGTTCATGGTCTATTGGGCTGGCATGAGTATTTTAAACGAACCACTACCGTCTCTTCTTAATTTTACGGGTTGCTCAGACCTCTGAGATCACTTTTGTTATTTGAATGCACAGCTCTACTGAATTCAATTCGTGGCCTTCTAGGCCAGCTTTTTTTTTTTAGCTTTGCCTTTCAGCCAACACTTGAGACTTTACGTCATCTGTGTGATCTCCTATCTTAGAACCCACCACCCATTAGCTTCAGAAACCTGGTTTGCAGTTCAGTGCCTTATAAATCGCAAGATGTACATCTGAGATCACTGTTGAGTTATGCACGCACAAGAGAACAGTGTTTCCTGCATTTGGATAGTCGTACACATATCTTCCAAAGGTGTCATAGCTTTTAGATTCATTAGTAAGGATCTTAGGGCTATTTCACAATGTCCTACTTGATTAATATTATGTGACTTTTTATGTCGTGACCATTTATAGTAATTTCTATTTACTAAAAGGCGTTAGAGGCTTACGTAATTTTTTAGCAAATTCACTCTTCAAGAAAACTTAAGGAAGCCTACGCTAATGGCTAATGTACTAGTCTATATCTTAGTGTTTCGACTGATTGTAGATATATACTATGTCACCTATTCAGCACGATTATAACAATCCGACTTAGAAGGACAAGTGGGATAGGCACGTTAAATTTTCTTTAATACATTCTCATACTTTCCGTAAGAGGTCCTTGTAGACTGCATCCGTAAGTTGGTACTTTGAGGGCAGCCTCATGTTGGCCCGCCGGATACAGAGTTCAAGTTCTTCGCTTTCAAGAATCGGCCACGGATCAATCTTATGCTTAAAGATCAGATTTCCCAGGTGCTCGATATAGTGCTTCCTGTAAAATAAAATTACTCGATTACCTTACAGTCATATTCTGCGAGCGAAAATTTTTGTGTTAGTTGTATGAATTACAGCTCCAAGTTGAAGTGAAGGCTAAGATATAATATTACCTAACTGCTATATTTGATAACCAAACAGAAGCTACGATGCCCCAGTCCGTGAAGAACTCTGTTGTCACTGCACAGATAGATATAGAGGTGTTCTTACCTAGCAGACGAAAAATTAATGTTATCATTTTTACCAGCACTCAACATCAACAAACAAAATATTTCGTCTGCTATATTACGTCTGTGTCCTTTCGCTTGTTTTTTTGTTGGACCGAAAACGACCCGTAAAACGGTCAGGCTGGACAGATCGCTAGAAATTCATTCCGAGAAGATCAGTTTCCACCTTGAGATAAAAGCTTTTTTCCAATAAACTATCATGTTCGTTTCGTTGGCCGTGAGCGACATTGACGAGGTGGCCATTGGCATCGTCCGTTCTTATGTATTACCGAATATACTAAAGTATATTCGTTTTTCGTAAGGCTAAATACTTAGAACGTTAGCTACACAGCAGTTTAGTGCACTATAACAATATGATTATCTGGTAATAAATTCTGAAAATATCAGTTAAATTACAAAAATATTTCAAGGGCATGTGACCTAATGCTTCAACACAGTGAAACTTCATTTCTCTTTACTGTAGACCTGGTAAACTTATTTTTTCTAATGAAAAATGTAAATTAGTAGTAATGTTTATTTGATAGACTCGTGTAAATCCCACGCGGAGTTGTCAACAATAAAAATAACATTCGTTTCATGGCCCTGCGAGATCAACAGTATTATCTTCACAGCTTCACTATGGTTTTCCACTCCTCCGAGGGGCAAGCGGGAGCTGGATGTGTCGCCACACCTATCCGAGCTGCACCCTTCGGTACGAGCGGTACCGTTGTCAGACCTAGGGGGTCTAAACAGTAAAAATGTTATAAATGTAAACACGTGAAATAATGCTTGCATACACGTAGTCAGGTGCCTATGCACGGTGAATACATACAAATAGAGAGAGTAAGATAGCCCATGATATTTCGCCAAGCTTTAGCCGAACGAAGGAAGCAAAAAACGAAGTTTGTTATTAAAGGCGTTAATAGAATCGTTTGCGATCCTCTTAGCAATAATTGATTCATGAAGCATGAAACTGAATGTGACCTAAGTGCAGGAATTGCTTGATCAGACAGACGACTATAAAAAAAACTATAGATAGTTGATTTGGCAAGCTACGCCCAATCCTTACGTCTATAGGAACGCTATATTTAACGCCCAACGAAAGGTGGTCCTAGTGTATTTTTAAAAACTATTTTCTACAGAAATGTGATCCAAAAGGGTTAGTATTAAATTATAATTTGTCCAATGTACAAATGGCCTCTGTTGATGTCTTAACTATCTAACCGATTGACGAGTTGTCGAGACTAAAGATGCTGCAGCTGCTGCTGCTGCTGCTGCTGCTGCTACCTATTTCAGATACAGCTAGGTATAGCGTAAAATAAGCCCGCGAGAATTCAACGTAGAAAATGCACAGGCCCTAACTGCAGGTATTCTCCCAATTAATTAATACCTATATTTAATACGTTTGATGCAGAAGGAGATGCACTCTGTTCAGTCAGACTTTGTTCAGAAATAGTTAGCGGACAGTCGATGTGATACTAATAGTCACCAAATGTAGTAGGAGATAGCTTTAAGTGTGACATCTTGTTGGCAAGATAGCATAGAATTACCTCAAGCAGCCAGCGTCTAGTTTATGATACTTGACCAGAATGGCTAAATAATAAAATTAAATGGTTCGTACAGTACGCAATCCAGCACATGGCAAATTCTGTGTAACAACTCATGGCGCATCGTAAAGACCTCTATTGAATGACCTCTATCATACATGACAACCTCCTCTTTCGCGTATGAGGGTTCGCTTCTTTTAGACTAACATACAAAATAATAGTATGTCTTTTTTTGAGCCAATAGCAAAACGTATGTTTGTAGGGCATGATAAATTGGCCTAGGCCTATTAAGAAACAGGGATCAATAGTGAGGTCGTTGCAAAGTGCAGATGTCCTCGCTCGCGATCATAGTTGCCAGCGACGAAAAATTCTGCGAATTGCAACTTACTCTACTAAATTGTGTCTACCATAAGGGCGTCCAAGTTATAAAGCATAAACTTAGGTAGAGATCTGAGTTTGAAAAATTCAACAAAAGCTAGGAAACATCGATGATGATGACGGGACAGCCCATAAAACTCGCTCTTAGATTGCTTGAGAACAGCAACGAGCTGCAACAACAAGCTGCAACAACAAGCTAGCAGAAGAACTAAAATTATGAAAGCTTAACAGTTTTTAAATGAAAAGTTCATATCTGAGTCTGAAAAACGATAGGGCTAAATCGCGTAGGAAGTAAGATGAGGCTGGAGAGCGAACTTTATCAAGAGAGAATATCTGTGCTATGTTATAAGAGCACCCACTATTTTCTTTACGTATTCTTCAGTATGTTTAAAGAAGACCAGGAGGGAAAAAACAGCAGTCGAGAGAAGCTCTACACTTGTATGAAAATACGTGAATTCTGTCATTTGCGAGATGATAATACGTATTAAGGTTATGGTAAGCGAAGCGACAAGTACCCGAGAGCTCAGCGTCTCTCGGCAAGCATTCTTAGTCGCTATTACTTCGACGCGCGGCCTATATTACTCTGAACGCGTACTTCGATCGTTCGCTCGCCAATCATAAGCAAAAATAGGATGAGCGGGAGCTATTCGCCGTACCTCACGAAATTATAGTATTAACCCCTCGGGTTTTCTCCGCCTATTGAAAATGGTGAACGAAGGCTCTTCGTGCAAGCTATTCCTCTCTCCCCCTCTCGCTTTTCTAGATATTGCTATAAATTGCTTATATCATCATATCACATGGATTATCTAGTTCTGGTAGAAAGATACACATTTCGTTTCATTAAAATAATCAGTATTTTACAACAGAATTCAAATACTAGAAAGAAAAAGCGTCATAGATAGTGATAGTTACTGGGTGGCGGAAATGATCAAATCACTGAGCAACATTATACACATCTAAAATACGTTTATATAGTATTGCGCACAACAAGGTATTGCTTCCTAATTAACGTTGGCCGGTCTTCTTTGGTTTAGATTATAACTTCGGAAGTTTCACTTTTTTTTGTATCGCTTCTTTAACTGGACGTTGTTTAGGAACAGCAAAATGTATTTTCATGATTTAGCCGTAGGGTAATGTTTCTCACACTAAACAGTGTATCTCAGCGTTTAGTTTAAAGCGGCAATTGACCTAAGTTTTCTAAAATAACGACTTTCAGGTCATCGTAATGCCAAGCTTAGTAATCTCTTCACCGTATTTGTTTTCCCTTTGTCCTAATTGTCCTTTTGTTGATTGTTAGCTGTCCCATTCAGGGTTGTGGAATAGTTAAGTAGCGTCGCTGATAAATGAAACATGTTTTAATTCAGCCCTACCTTCAAGCTCGTACTTGTTCTCTAACAAAGTGACAAACACTGACTTCCTTCAAAATCACAAAAATAGCTTTTTTTTTCTCGTCTCACCTGCAGAATGCCAAATATAATTAAAACTATTTGTAATAACTTAATTGACCCGCTTCGATCGGAATCAAGCGCCTGTGATTCCAGGTCTTCGGAAATCTCGTCTCTCGATGCGTCACCCAGCTACGCAGTCTGCGAAATCCTCTTAAGATCCCTTATTTAGAAATAACGACAAGCCTATATTGTCATTGAAGATTGTAGCCATACTGACTGGCATTAACCGACAACGCTTGCAGTGAACGGTAGAAACTTAACACAAAATAGAAACCTGGGCTGGTTACATATAGCGTATAGGTACATTATAGAAGTTTGCTGCTCAGGTCGTGGAATAACCCTTTCCTATACTAGGAACCTATGGTAAAGACGCCTACATCCGCTTCTCACACGGTAAGAACGGCTGCGAGTCTCGTACGCTCATCTGAGGTATAAGTTCACGTAGTGGAAAGATCGCAGCCACGCAGCCAAAACTTCAAGTTCTCAATCTGCTACGCAGAAAACACCGTTTTCGCTTCGATTTTTAGTTGCCCACATATGGTCGTGTTCATGAAGAAAGTCCTTCCTGTAGTTGAACATAAGTGCGAGTGAAGTTAATAACGCTCTGATGCGTTCAAATAGGATTCGCATTTGGTTCGTCAGGAGCCTTATAGTGTTAACAATAAGTGTTGAATGAAATCGTTATAACTGCCCTAACGAGTCAACTCCTGGCTTGAAGGACAATGATTTTTGGCCATTATACAAGGGAAAATAAAATTAATCATTTTTCTATAGTAGATTACGGAAGCTATCTAAGTGGCAAAGGCAATTCCGTTATAAAATACAGGAAAAATACATGACAGTAGGTAATTCTACCTTTCGTTCTATATGCTATGTCATGTGTAATTTCATTGTAAATAGTACTGCTAATATTTTCATTATCCAGTTAGTATTCTATCAGTGATGCAGAATTTTTAAAGTAATAGTAGATTAGCTCGCTCCTTTTTTCAGCCGAGTGCTATCAGGTGGCGTCCGGCAAACTGAACAAAGGGTCCTAGTAATGGCTGAGCCGGTATCGATGCTCGAAACCAGCTTTGCGTAAGTCGCCTGTTAGAATCCGGATATCAACGCGAACGTATTTCTCACAAAAAGCGGAAGATGTAAGAGGCGATAGAGTAGCTTGCGCCTGCCGCTAAAAAGCCAGACACCGAGAAAATACGAAACTGAACATGAAAATGATGGCAGTCATGACTCGGGACACGAGAGTGTTGAAGTGGACCGAGGAAAGAACAAATGTCTTTTATGGGAGGATTCTCTGCTGCGAATATGCCGACAACGTCTGGCCAAATGAAGGCTGTTAGGTATGGGGCCAAGCGCGTACTTCATTTTGTTCCGTTGAGGTGTTCCCGGAGCGTTGGAGAAGTCGCCAAGAGCAAAAAACCTTATTTAGCTGTACGAAGCTATACCTTTTTGATATAAAAGTTTCTACGTGTGAATTGCAAGATCGATTTTTTTATTGCTCGGAAAGATATTGACGGATGTTATTTAGAAGATGTTGAAGGCTAAAAGATCTATCGTGTAACTGGTTGAGTCTGCCCTGATGGTTGGTAAACAACTCGGGAATGAGCCAACGAGTATCACTATCGCGTCATTCCTAAATGTTGCTTGGAAGCTACATTTTTTAGGAACTATTACGCTGTCTCAAAAGGTAATGCTACAGTAACGATGACCGACGGATTCGTTTAATTGATTTACAAGATTGATATGACAGGTGCATCTGCCCTCACGGAAAACACAAGCATCATTCAAGCATAACGATCCCACTGATTTGAATATTAGTTTGACAGACAAAACATTTATATCATTCATTATGTCCGCGAGCTTTCTCTTAAGATAACCCATTGTCGGCAAACAAGGGTTTATCATCTTTTAGGTTGATAAAACCACATATTTTGCTTTACTTGTTTAGGCAGGCGAAAAGATTTAATGAGTGGATGTCTAAAATACGTGGAAAACCCTTAAGCTCACGTTAACTTGGTATGCAGTACGGGACGAACGCGTAGATACGCCATTTTTAGCTTGAGTATAGGTCAACTAAAACATATTGCGATCAAATCAGAGAGTACTTTATTTAAACGCCCTTTCATAGGAAAAAAACAATGCGATCACGTAGTCGAAATCTTCGAAAGGGTTCGTTCTCCAAACCTCATCATACTTAATCTATAGAAGTCTCGATGAAGCGTTTTTCAACGTTTTTAAACTTGAGTAGTAACTAAAACTAGGTAGTATTTGACGCTTCCTCTCCTCTTATCGACGCCAGCATCGTTTCCGTCTTGGTTGAGCATTTAAGAATAGCAAGTTGTCAACTGCCTTTTCTTAGGTTAATTTTTTCCCGCAACCAACAAACTCCGCTGTCTCGAAGCATGCGCTTGTCGCTAACGTTAACTTGCTTAACTGGCTGCCACCGTTTTTGTAAGCAAAGATGAAGTGACGAAAGTTCTGATGACGCAAGCCCTAGGAACGCCCACATGGTCGGCGAAAATAGAAGAGCAGAAGGAAGTTTAGGCCGTTCGTCGGCACCGCAAAAAAGCCAGAGTCAAGTCAAATCGTCACTACTTCTGTCACAGCACATGCCCATATACAGCAGGAGGTATAGAGCATCATGACATCAAAAGGTGTAATAAGCCATACTTTCGGTCCGCCCCATACTCACAAGCTACGTTCCCGAATAGGAGGCTAAACGATGCTGCTGCTACTACTGTTCGTCTATGGATAATAACAACAGCAATATTGAACCGACATGGTGCGAACAAAGCAAAATAGCTGGTAACGGGCTGAGTTAATACTATGAAACCTATCGTGTAAACGCATACTAACTTGGGTGTACAAATCGCTATCTGCAGGACTTATTTTCTTCATTATTTTACTGATAACGGTACAAGAGTGACGATATAAAGAATTCTCTCCACCGTTGAACCTACGATACGAACGATTATGGCTCCGCTTCACTCTTTTTTCTTGTATTTCAATGAAGAGATACGAAATATTATTAAACTAATGGCGAGGTTGGAGACACGTTCTCTCAGTTGAACAAAGTTTGCATAAGCAGTTCAGTACGTGCATATCTACGTGCGTAAGACGCGTGCTGCACAGAAAACTTCGCATTCTAACGTAATTCTGGCAACCACTCACCCATCCCGACCCTCTACAGGAAAAATCTAGTAGAGAATATCTAATTAGAATAATTGCAATTTTTTAAATCGGGCCAAGTGCATACACCTAGCGCGCATATATATATATATATATATATATACACACACACACGATGAGACGGATTGAATAGAGACAATGCCAGAGACGAACCTGCAAACTCCTGCCATTTTAGGTTCAACCTGCTTGCCACAGATGCCATCCTTGTATCCACCGAGTGCTGTCTCCTTTGTTTCAAGAACAGGGCATTGTTTCTGCTGCTCTTGGCCTGGCGGTAGGTCTTTTCTGAGAGGTACGCCTGCGTCCTGCGTTAGCATTAAATAGATAACATCGTTACTACAGAAAATATAATTCTGGGCTGCATACTTCATGATTGTCATAGAGCATTCCGACTGTTTCATAATTCTTATAACGACAGGTGCATCAACTCAAGCATGAAAGGCCTACTCCTGACCTAGAACTGTAGCATTATAGAACTTCCAGCGAATCTGGCAATGTACTTTTCTCAATTGTCTAACCTAACACTAGCTTCTTTTTTCGCATTTAAACACAAAACAAGGGGACGTTAGAAGCAGGACAAGAAAATGACCTTCAATGGGAGAAGAGCGTCGAACCCACGCCCCTTTGGGGCGGATAAACAAGCATGATCACATGACGTCGAACTGTTCCGCTAATTGAAGTTTAGCGCTGTTCACTAGGGTTATTAGTCCTTAGGCACTGTAATGCCCTTCGAATGTGGCCTGATGTCCTATATTGGTGGTGCAGTATATTAATGCTTGATTACTATATTAACGACTTGCTCTCTTTATGGGTTAAATTAATCTATGTCCGTGTATCGGCAAGAGGTCCAAACATCCCGGCACCGTGCCAGTTTATGGTGATTTCTTTTCTAGAAGCTTTCTCTTTTTTAAATAACTAATCTCTTTGCTTGCTGCATCAACATACTAGGTGAAAAATGTCAGCCTAAATCACAAATCTTGTTTTTGAAGCTGAAGTTGTGTGACTGAGTAAGACGCAAACCGGCGAAGATATCGAGCGAACGACATTTGGAATGCCTTCTTTTTCCGACGTCCGGCAACCAGCTGCTGGTCTAATCTCAAGCAAAACTGTCCATTGGATTTAGCCACGAACTAGAGGGGCAAATGAGTCAATTACATAAATAGTACATGAATATGAAATTTTCGTATCAAGTTCGTAAACCGAAGACTCATAACAGCGCATGCGTTTATGTTTCTTCGTGGTAACACTCCGTCGCACAGACGATGGCTTTACAAGTTTGATATAAGTATCGTCTATATTTCCTTTTGCGTTTTATTTACCGACTACAAATGATTGGCCCAGTTGACATAATTAGGTGTGTTACAATAAAGCTACGTTAGTTCCACTATAAACTCTATTATTACTGCATGATTAGTATTACCCATTATTGTCATGTTATTTCAAAGTTGATACGGTCAGCTGGTATCAACGAAAGTGGAGGTATAGAAAATTTACCTGATAAAAAAAATGGTAACTTCTCGAATGAGCTTACGCCAACGTTCTACCGCTGTTCGTACCATGAGCTCCGTTGAGGCATTCGATTAGTATGGCATCTTCTACGATATCTGCATTGGATTTATCTTTGTGCGCGCAAAACGAGCCGTTCTGCTGATTAACGAGCATTTCTCATGTCTGCGGCATTGCTAATTTTATCTACGCAAACGATTGGGTCGCTTTCGGGGTCTTTAACGGTTATCTTATAGTTATCAGCGTATGAGGAATGTATGAGTTCGACGACACTGTACCTTCAGTAAAGCTTCAAGTTTGTCGTATTCTTTGTCACGCAGATAGAAGAGACAATTGCGTGGATGATGAGCGTGGAGACCCATTCGGGAACAGGTAACTGAAAAACCACATTTCTAAAAGAAAAACAAGAAGTAAACGACGTCAGAGCATCTGCCATCACCTTAGCCACTCAATATATTTACACAACACGAAGCATTATCACTACGAAATAAGCAAGTCCTCTTAACAGTTACTAACTTCTAACGTAAGTTCATTTAATGTTTGCCTGGGAGTCAATATACTATTGTCATTTGGAAGCTATAGACGAAGCCGCATTAAGCTTGCCGCATTGTTTTACCGTTAGATAATCGGCCGCGTAATTAGGAACGGGCTTGCGCATTTGGCATTATCGGAAACGGTACAAATTAAAGAAACACTCAATAACAGATTATGGCTTTTCATAGCACAACTATAGGTGAAGGTGTGTTATTCAAGACCACTGCAACACAACCTCGAGCAGAAAAAAGCTAATGGAACAATACACGAATATACATGTAGGAGGTATCGTTAGCAACGTGAGCCACATTTAACTGGAGTATTGCGAATTAAGCATCACAGAAAGGCTTAGTTAAACGTTCATTTTAACAGCAAATACTTAGGATTTTTCTCATTTGTATGCAAAATAAGTTCGTGCCTTGTTCCCATCATGGAAAAATGAGCAAAAAGTTCATGCCCCCATCACCAAAGCTTCTAAGAATACGAAGTGCGGCCTTCGTGCTCCTACAAACAATAACAAAGGAAAAGGTTATTCTCTAAATGTAAATATGATGCGAGGCAGGTGTTGATATACGAGCAAAACCTCAAAAAGCACAGGATGTTATGCACAGCTGCCTTCTTTCTCTTCTTAGAGTACCCTTATCCAACCTTAAATGTCTACGGTAAAAGAAATTACAACTCTTATAGCTAAGCCAATAGCAAGGTGACTGTTCTTTCTGTTGTTGCAATGATCTCGCGTCCGTCCTGCATTCGATGATGACCCAATAAGGGTTATTTCAGCTGATCAAGAATGTCGAAGTGTTGAAAAAATACAGAAGTTGTAAGTAATGCTATTTGATGGTACACGAAAACTGTTAGTATTCAATGATCTTGCTTTATAGTGTGTACCTTAGAAGTGTTAGCCACTAGAGTTATCGTATTTATGGGGGATGGCTGACAGACATTACGTTAGAATGCAGATGCCCAACGTCAAACAGCCTAAAGTGACGCACATCTCCATGTTTGTATGGCCGGTTGCATCCCGAACAAAAGTCGAATCCGCACTGAAGACATTTGAAGTGCATACAGCCGCCACGAGAAAGAGCGTAGCGAAATTTACATGCTGGACACTGAATTCCGTTTTCCTCGAAGAATGTCTCCAGGGCCTTTTCGGCTGAGTCTGGCTCCTCACGAGATAACCACGCGACGAATTCGTCGCATGACATTGACTCATGTTCTGTCCGCCACTGAAATATTCAGATAATTTAAGAATACCATTAATGATTAGTAGTAAGTTGTCGTTCACATACTTGTATGCGACTCGTGCATGCACGCTCGTACTGCGCATTCATCGAGTAACCATAAATATTCCAGTTTAACATAGCAAACCAACGGCCTATGGCGACTGACATAGACTATCTACCGTGATCAACTCGCCATATAGTGCACCAAAGTAAGAATTGTGTCTACATAATTTAACGTTGTCTATGAGTGCTTGATTGATCCTGAGGCGACCGTATTACTAAGATCCAATAGAGACCTCCGTCAACGAATGCTGGTATATAAATACATGAGGTAAGAAAGAATCGCCAGATCAACAGCTCATTCAACAGCGTATGCCCGGCTTGAGTGACCCTCCTACGCTGTTCGAAATTAGCATTAAAGCAAACTCTTCTTTCGTTTGTCTGGACTCCCGAATCTCATCGTTCTTGCTGTATGGACGGCACTCTAACTTATGGAAACTTTAGAAACGTAACTGTCATAAGACTATGGGCTTGTTGTTGGCGCAATCGTATAGCTGGTTCGTCTGCTATTCCTGTGATAGCGTGCGGTTTCTGTTGAACCCACTCGATCACACAAATAGACCCGCAGTCTTTCTTTGACGACCTTAGCAAAAGAGCGGGTTGCATGGCACAGCTCTTGCAATAGGCTAGAGGAAAAAGACGAACTCAATAGCCTGAGGGTGGAAAGAAGCATACGCTGGGAAAGAAGGCATTCTAGGCATACAGGCGTTAGTCTGTGGCCTCCTACATCGACTACGAAAAAACGTGTCCTGAACCAAGCAACGCCTATAAGCTCTTTGAATGAACAAGCTATTGTAATGACCCGTGGTAGATTTCTATTGACAACAGTCGATAAAAGAAATCCGAGAAACGCATTTGGAAGGGGACACGTGACTGACAAGTATACTAAGACAGATCGTTATTCCTCTAGTGTCCTTATTGAGTACTCAGTCGCTCACAGACAGAGGCTAGCGCCGACCGCTTGCTGTTCAACCAAAAACCGTATTCTTGCAACGTGGTGCCCTAAAAATCGAAATCGGTCCTAAACAAACGTTGCAGTAAAGATGCGCATAAGGCGCACGCATATACAAGGTACTAGAGCAGTGATACCTGGGTAGAAGAATCTCATGGATATTAGAGTAATAAATAAATGTAAAATATGTGCTATAATTTTTCTACAGCTGAACTGTAACTGGCAGAGTGTGTTATGAGTTATAGGACACACAATTATGGTCTGAGCTCGAGTGAGTCAGGCTTAACGAAATGTGCGGTCGCCATGTTAATACTACAATTCATGATCGAGGCCACTCTTACAGGCGTTCGGCTCTTTATAATCCAAAAAAAAAATTATGTGATTCAGTAACAATATATGAGTTTACAGTTGTTACCCTCTTCATTTAAGGCTATGAAACTTTAATACAATATACAACATTTAGAGATCATGATTTGCTACCAATTCTTCAATAGCCAAAATAGAATACGAACAACGTGAATCCTCGGTTTGCCAGCAAATATATAATATATTAGATAAGTCAATATAATTCACCATAACTGCATCGGTCGATTTTTTTTCGGTTGTTTTCGGCTACGTTATCCCTGTAAACAGATCCTCGAAACCTTCTTTTGGGCACAGCAGTAAGGACGTGCCCCACTAGGAGTGGAAACGGGGGTAGGTCTTGCTGGACCTAACTAGCGTTTCTTGAACCGTCCTATGAAACGACATGGTAAGCATGCAAGCACATTTAACTGTAATATTTTTGTGTTTGTAATGATAATTTCTGGTATTTCATAATCCCTCATAATCATAACCTTAGTAGCGCTGAGAGCCTAGCTGGAGGCTTCCTGTTTCTTATGCTCACCGACACACGGCCTGGCGGTCAGTATGGTTCAGTATACCGCAAGCGCGACCTAAATTTGGAACCTAGACTACTCATTAACTAATTTCGAAATATTCCTCGTTTAATTGGCACATAACTATTCAAGTGATATTGGTTAGCTGTAAACTTGTGCCGGCCAAATACGGTACATACGAAAAATTCGGATCGAGTTGAATTTTGAGCTGATACCAAGCCGAAAACTTTTTGAGAAATGTAAGGGATGAAAACTGGCTTAAGTAAAAGAGAGTATGAAAAGACGCGAAATGTTTCAAGAAGACCACCCGTTGGAGCTTACTTGAATGATTCAATAGGCAAATTTTGTCTTATATGATGGGCCGCAAGCTGGTTAGTTCTCATCTTCTATTTTGTCTAAAAAACGAGGTACGTAAAAAAAACAACTTTCGGCCGTCTTACATGGTGGACGGTAAACCGGTTGTACGTTAGGCGCTTTGTTTAATATAATTGTATTCAGGTATTTACAATGCGTATCATTATTGCAACGCTTCTGTATATAGGTCGTATTAGATGAGGATCAAAAGATGAGGAGGTCTTTGTCCAACTTTTAATGTGGCTGAAAAATCGGCCAACATTGAATAGGGGCAATAGCTCAATTCAGTGGTGCCGACGCGACGTACAACTCTGCGAGCGTGATCAGGATCTCATTATCACGACCGCAGTTGCGCTCTTTTCCCATTGAAAAAGCAGTAAATCGCAACAGACGAAAATGCAGAAGAAAAAGCGCAGTGTTTTGGCCGCAACGACCTTCAGTGTGCTAGGGTATCATTAACTGGGACCATCAGAACGCTCGGATCGCGACGATACTAGCGACTCCGACTGCAGCTGCTGATGCGATAATATCGTGCTGACCCCCGGGGTGATACAAACAGAGACGATTTGGAGAGTCAAAAATCCCTAATATTAGCTCATTAGATCGAGCACGGCCAACTGACAGGGACTTAGCGCCCTGAAGGCTGGTGAGAGGCTCAAGTAAGCGTGGTCTTGCAGGAGCACTGTGGGTCTATCCTTTAGAAGAAACAATTACCATGAAACACATTTCCTGCTCTTCGCCCATAACACGGACTCATCTATCAGATATGATACCTGCTTCGTTGGCCAGCGTACTATGTATGGGTTGGCCCTATTTAAATAAATACTGTATACAAACTGGCGTCACCCTTCGAGCTCTAATCGGCCTTTGATTAACAGCTGTGATTAAATCATGAATAGATCTCATCGTCAGACGGTCATCTCCAACGACAATGCATGGAGTAGGTTGTCCAGAAATTCCCACGCAGGTTTCCCGAGTTGACGGTGGCCGGGTGTATAACTAAAATCATGTAAACAAGCCACGCCCGCATCCGAACCTAGACCATCATGTTCCGATGTTTAGCAGGAAAACACGTTACACACTGCGCTATAACGAGGACGAATTTCTCATGCATCTATGCAATCACAAGATACTAACCGTTTTCCTGCAAGCAGAGCACATCGTTGTTTTGCAGTCTGGGCACGTTACCATCCTCCGTTCGGGTACAGTGATAAAGCCCGACGAGCACTGTCAGCCAAAAATGGTACAAAATGAATCCAGGTTTCAGTTGGGTCATATTAGAGTGATAGACAAACCAATAAATGCAACGATAACATCGACGATACAACGCCCCCTTGAGGGCTGACGATACTAAAGCTCTACCGTGCATTTATTTATGCTCTCTATTTATAACAGGTAAATGTCGTTTAATTGTGAAGTTCGCTAGAAATAGTTATTGAATTGCTATCGATAACTACAAAGATACGGGTAAATTATAATAATTAACGCTCATGATGCAAAAGGCTATATATTGTATATAGACGCGTGAAAAGAACGGAGACTTTGCCGAATCGAAGTAGGTTCAAAACATAAATAGTAATGGTGACAAACCTGAGGGCACCAACAGAAATTTGGGTCCTTCATAAGAGCTCGTTCAACAAGTCTTTTCTGGAACAGCTCAAACGTCTCGTTATCCAACAGGTCCTTCAGCTGCAAAGCAGATAGGTTAGCTAGAGAGGATCCATCTTAATGCATTTCTTATACAATAAGTAATGATAATGGTATCGATTATCGTTTGTCCTCTATAAAAAACTCACCAAAACAGACATATTGCTGAAATAATTCTGTTCGATTTTCTCGTCGGCTAGGTCGGGCTCGCGGCAGAAGGGGCAACGCAATTCACTTATGTTGTGCTCACGGATCTGTATCGTGAAGTACGTTTGGAGGCATTCTCGACAAGCAACATGGGGGCATTGGAGTAGAGCCACCATCTGCGTTTCCATTGCCAAGCAAAAAGGAACCAATCTATGTATAAATTTACAGCAAAAACATATACACCCGTACAGCCACATAACGAGATGTGTTTTTTGTTTGCATAGCAGACTCATGAATTGTCGGCGCCGCATTATATATGCGCAATCAAAAATTATTCAAGGTCCAGTAACCGTTGCCGATCAAAAAATATAATAAATGGTAATAGGTATCCCAATTCTTATATCGTATGACGTACCTTTTCGCACAATCGTTAACATAGAACGATGTCATACGTACAGTATATAATTAGATATAAACATCAATTTATATCGTACGAATACGACTATAGACTAAGGGCACCAGATTAGGCCATCGAAAACCTGGAAGAAAACACTGACAGGTCCTTAAAAACGTTCAAAAAAAAAAACTGAATAACTATTCCGAGAACGAACTTTAGATTTAACCAACTCCAGATCTTAGTGTTTACAGTTGATGATATATTAAGTCACACTTTGATATATTAGCGTTTTGGAAATAGAGGGATCGGGAAACTGCTCAATATACAATGCTCTCACATAAAGATAAAAACGTATTTATGCAATGATGTAATACGACTAAAAAACTGCATATACAAATATTCCTAATATATAAAGATTCCGCTGTCTGGGACGTGAGTTTTACAATAGATAGATAGCAAAAAAAATAAAATATCCCGCGAATCTACTATAACTGCGTGACGGTATTTCTGACATCGGGGAAAACCAATAAATCATTACGAGTGTTTTATAAATTTCTTTTTTTTTTGGTGTTTTTTTTTTTTATAGAAGTTGCATAAACATACTTCTATATGCGTATTTTTACGCGTACAGTCTTATTTGGGTTGAAGAAGCAACACTACAGATATCGTAGCTGTTCGGAAGGTTGTTTGTATATCACGTACAGACAGTTTCATCAGATTTTGTGTTTTTATTTCGTAGCTGACACGTTATGTCATGTCATGTCAGCCAGAAAAAAGAACAGCTCAAGGCATTTTTTTTCTCTCTATATAAAAAAATACAAAAAAAAAAAACTTTGGACTAAATTTCGCATAGCGGAGCCGTTAGCATTGCGTAATTGCGTCTTGCTTCACGAGCTCACTTCCGTAAGCGGGTTGAGTACAACTACTCGATTTACAGGTAGAAGGAGCCAAAGGCGAAAAGAAAAGTAGGCTGAAGTGTGAGTCCAATATTAGATCTCTATACTATTTATATATGAAAAGCAGCGCTTTACTATTAAAGGCGATATTTCTTTCGCACCGTGAATATTTCCTTAGAAAGTCATACATAATGGCTGTCAACTATATTTTCTGTAGTGAAACTTCTATTAAGTCAATTGGAGCCGCTGGGCATATACTGACTCGAACTAGTTTACCAGAATCTCTATATTTAGATACATGTTCTTTCTGCCTTAGCCTAGTCTGTAACGTCACTCTAGTCTCAATCTTTGTTAGTACACTTCTCGACTGCAGCAAAAAAGTTATGCTGTGGGGTTTGTTCTGGCAATACGTTGGTTCCCACTTTCTCGCTGTGGTGCTCTATCCATTAGTTAGACGCGTTAATGCGTCTCTCGTAGATGCGAGCCACCTTAACGAACGAACGTGCCCTGCACGTTCGTCAGAACAGACGCAGGCGTGAGACATACGCACGGTTGATGTTCCGTAAGACCGACATCGTGTTGCTTCTCCCCAACACAAGGGCCTCTTCTTGATTCTGACCTATTCCACTGCGCACGTTAGCGCAGAGCGCTATTTCAAGGCCTACTCAAGCCACTCGGTTCGTTTGCTTGAAATCTATTTATATTGTGATCTAGGGTCGTAACGGCCCATCTACGCGCTAGGTCAGATCTGACCGGCTTTATATTAGGGTAGCATATTGAAAAAAAGTAACTGTTACTGATGCTGGAATGAGTGTAAGAAGCCTTAGGATACTGACTGCTATCGACGTAGAACGAGTATATGTTGTATGCGGGGAACGATTGATGTAGAAACGGATAGAGCGTAGGATACTCTGAAGAAATAGTCCGTGTTTATGTTGAACGAAATTTAAGGAGCATACTTAATAAGTGTGTGATGTTTATAGAGTGATTGCTATAGATGCCAAACCATCTATTCAACGAGTATCGACACGACATTAATTAACGATAGTTATGGAAAATAACTATAGTGAGCGTAGAAGGAGTGTCACATAGAAGGCGCAACGTCAGCACGCTACGTCGTATGTGTCCTGGAGAACGAGCGGCAAATAGATATTTTCGAAAATTCTCAGTCCATATTTTTGTCTTCCCTGTAACCATTAAGCGGACTAGAGAAAAACGGTCTGTTAGGGACTGGATTCATAATTTTCCTATTTAGCGTTGAACAATTGAAACTTCTAGACCGCGTGCCTCTACGTACTTTTTTCTCTGTCTTACACACACACGCACACACATATATATATATATATATATATATATATATATATATATATAGATATATATTGAAAACGTGGCTAATTTAATTTTATCTCGAAATCCGAAAATGAGCAATTTAAAAAAAACCAAAAATAATTATAATTAATCACATTTCCACTAAAACTAATTGAATAGGCTTCACGAGTTCTTGCTCTTATTTTCCACGCAGTTACTGAACGGTACTGTCTTTGCAATGCCTGAACTTTTATCTAAGTAATATTTACCTAAGTTACAGATATCGGTCTATTAGCTAAAATGGTTTTACTAACAAACAAAGTCAATGGTCTTGTAACATTTCTCATCTCGAGTAGTTTAGCCGCATTTCAGGTACATAGTGAGGACTCATGTGATTAGTAAGTTTAACTTTGAGTGGACAGTATTGAAAAACACCAAGCGTTAAGTGTTGGCACATTGCTTGTTGATATTTTTTCATAGTCCGTGGTCCAAGTTTAAAACTGAAGAAAAGCGATTACCGTTTAAAATTTCTCTGAACTTTCACCGTTGCCGTCTGCGCCTATCTCCGTAAACTGGAAAAACGTTTGCTACAAGACACGCTTAGGTTCATCTAAAAGATACGGATGTGTGTAAGGCGGACCACAAACTTTGCCTTTGAGACAGTGTTTTACCATTATAGTGTCCAGGTAGTTTACGTGTTTCTCCTTCCTAGTTGTAATAGCACTTTGGTGCACCTTGTATTGGCATGACTGCTCCGCTAAGATGCCTGATACGCTTTTGGCCTATCTGCGCCGGTCTTCATTCACATCAGTGCAGGCCATCATTTCAAGACAAATGAATCTCTCTCTTTCTGAGTTGCGAGACCTGCTTTCTTACAATGTACATTTAACATTTAAGTTCATAAAACTAGGTAGGTGCATCTCTTTACGTTACCTGCCTTAAGTTAGCATCGAACCCGGTCACGTGTTGGCAAATGGAACATAATTTTGTAACTACCAATGTAATGTAGGAATTGTGTCGGCAGGACAAGCTTCTCTTTCACATTTTACTCGTATTCTACAATTTCAAATCAATATGTTAAAAACCCACTGGGCCGTAGCTAGGACCAACATGATTAAGTCTATTTTCGAACCTATTTCGAAAGCTCATTCGCGTTTTACAACCCCTACCTACAGACTATTATAGACTTAACACACTCCTACTTCCAACATAGACTATACACGTTAGACAATTTATATACAATACTGTAGAGCTTAGTCAACGAGTGTTGTTTCCAATTAAGTATATATTCACCACACAAACTTAATTAGCTAATTGCGGTCACATGTATCGCCTGTCTTGCTGCTTCAGAAATCCAACGGTAATGTTGGACGTCATGTCTTCGTAACTTATGTTATAAGGCACGTAAGATTACTCGGAAAAATACACCGGTCTATAACACATCATAAGAAGCTAGTAGAAACTTTCGTAATGTAAAATCCCTATGAAAAAACATCAGAGACACTCAAGGTTAGCTGTCTTGGGCCCTCGAAGAATGTTCTATTCTGAGCAATGTACAACTGCGAATGCGAATGGAAGACAAGCGTCTGCGCCGCTGTACGGTCAATAACGCGTCTTTGACACATATAATACGTGTACGTGTTTGATTCAAGGAACCTTGGACGAGACTGAAAAACCTGCCGCCTTCGTTGAAGACGAAAACGCGTCCAATGCGTCCAAAAAACTGTCACACATAAAATACGTTTTTGGGATTTGATTATTCGAATAGATTCAAGAATTTAGGAATAATGACGATCTGTACAAATAACGTTCTAAAGCATTTCATTAAGGAATAAGTGCGCAACAGGAAAAAGTACGCAAGATACTTAGTACGATTTATGCTTAGATCATCTGGAAGCTGTCGACGAAGTAGAAGTTTCGCAAGGTACAGGACAAGAAGTGTACTTCTTGGATTATAGTATTACTGGTAAACTTGACAAAACATGTACGTTGCAAAGTTCTACAAAAAAAAAATACCTTGATCCTCGTTCACAGTACGCATTCACTCGGTGGAGAATTAAAGTCCGAACGCGCTACGGAAAAGTTGTCATTATGTATTCTTATCTTGTCTCTGCGAATTTGGGGTTTGTCAGTAGGCGAGTGTGTATGCCTCTGTTTATGCATGGCAACACACACTGATCCGGAGACCCACGGGTCGTTTATGTGTATCATCGAAAAAAGATACTATCATCTTCCCAAACTGCAAAACAGTTGACGAAGAAATAGCGTTATCATACAAGTTTATAGAACCGGGGGCTATTTCTGAGCACATTACCCCAACGGTCGACGAAAGCTTTTAATGTACATAGCTACGATTGCATGAAGTAAACCTGTGTTCACATGAGAGTCTCAAACAATAATACTTCAGGGACTACCAACAGACTTCAAACACGAATGTCCCACATAATAAAACAGTAGATGATCACTGAATGCCAACTTACGAAAGTTTAGTTTGTGTTTATCTAGCTGCTCCACTCGTCTAGACCCAAATCATCCTACGGAGTCATTTTGTGAAATAATTCTGCAATGATAATTTTGTTTATTTTCGACCTACGCATAGTAGCTATTATGATAACATTGTATTAAACAATTGTTGATATCAATATGATGCCACCCTGACGATTGCTTTCACTTCCAATCCAGACAGCTACTTCGGATCTCAAATTATATTTATTTTATACATCGTAGCAACCGAACAGTTCTACATGCATGTAGAATTATACCAACCTGACTCATTGGATACGTGCCCACACAAATGTTACACTCCTGCTGAAGGAATACAACTGCCTGATAGACGCTATCTGTATTTTCCGACGCCAATATGGCATCTGAAAGAGAATGAATTCGAATATCAGATATTACCTCATATCCATCCCACTCGATTGAATGTCTATTGCTACAAGTTAAGCCAATTAACTCTACGCCACGAAAAATCCTCATAGATCCCTAAAGTGGTACCAGCCAACGACTACTTAATCATTTATTTCGTCCGTGGCTACAGGCTCTCTGAGCCTTCGCCACCGAGCCTTAGAAGTACGAAAGGAGTTATATATATACGTATGTAAAACAATTGACCTAGCAGACGAGGAAGGCTTAATAAAAGTTTAGCCTTTAATACGTTAACAACTTTCTTGGTCGAAGACAAGGCAATATAAAGACGAGTATTAAACTGGTACAATAAATCATACAAGCAATATAGAAGCTATGGATATTTCTAGTAAACTAATATTATAATTATATATTATTTAGTGACAGATACATATATGCAATCCAAATAAACACTAACTTTATCATCATTTAACTTAAAGGGTTACACAACATTCTATTGCAACGAACAAACACCACACACATATTTAATTTTAAAATTATAAATATTGGCAATTTTGAACGTGTAACTGCGAGTTCATGTAACAGCGAAGCGATAACTTAGAAAAGCAGCTTTATATTTGCACCAACCATATGCAAATATACAATGCTATATATATATATATATATATATTTTAGGAGACAACAGCCTAGGGAGTTTGCAATGAAATTCTTACAATAGGCTAGTGGTAACCTAGCTGTCGATCAACTTCAGGAAGGCATATGAAGGCCGGAAACCACAAGTAAGGCAAACTAGGTCTCGTTCAACACATCAAGCAAGCTTCTGTATTATATAGCATAAACGTATTAGAATTTTGTTTTGTACATTATGTATATACAAATAATAGTAGAGTATGAAGGTTCAATTAGTCAAAGCTAGAATATGGTGTAGCTCAAAGCAGAGAGATTTGCCTACGACTCAGCGAACTTCAGCATTTTTTAAGTTCGAAAGCCGATTCCATGACCATTTAATAACCATGTATATTTAAGCTGAAACCTAGGCGGTTTGTTAAAAAGACGCCATTTAGACTATATGAAATGGATTACGTTTCCCCCAAAGATTATACAGCGTACTCAATAATTTTCATATTAACCAATGCGTCACAATGTCGATAGTGTGTTCTCTATATTGATAACCTACCGTCTTGGTCGAACTTCAAATCGACAAGTTCTGCAACTATTTGGGCCTGTTCCATATTTTCCACCACTCCAGATTTGAGCAGCTCGTGAGCCCTCTCCTGTGATTTCAACACAGAAATAAAGTCATTGTTTATTTGGGGGGCATTGAGAAACGCGGGGAAAATAAACTATTAATGGATAATCAATCGCCTGTAAATGAAGTATGACGCCGTTCTAAAGATGTGCAGTCAGAGAGTTAACGTAAACGCCGTATCGAGAGGAAGCCAAAGCTGAGGACTAGGCAAACTTGTGATACATGTTATCGTTTCAAATTAAGTCACAGGGGCTCTGACACGAGACAACATAATTGTGTTAGTAATGAACAAGCAGAGAAAAACTGTGCATTTGAAGCGTCTTTACGTTAAATTACCAGTCAAGGACGCGCTTTTACGAACTGACAGGATCTGCCCTCCTGAAGGCGGAATTTCTTTTGTGCTATTTCATTTAAATTATTTGTTGTCTCAATTTAGAAGATGCATTACATAAATAAGAACTGTTTTGTTTTTGTCCTGTGCTTAACGTCCATCGCCAGTTTACGAGGTACATTTCTTCTATGTTAAAGAAAACAACTATGCTACATCGACCGGTCAAGCAAACGGCTCTAAAACAATACGAAAACATTTTTCGGAGCTAACCCTTTAATAGGAAAAATATTTAAATATTGTGTCCTGTAACTGCTTCAAGTAAACAGGAAGCTATTGCTAGCTATTCTCTAGGACTCTTCTAGGACTTCATTCACTCACTAATGTACTCGGGTTCCATGTATGCATGGCCCGTTATATATCTCATGGACGCTTGCCAGTCAGCTGGCCGTACGGTCGAGTCGCTTCCTGTTGAACAGCACGTTCATGCAGAGTCCATACGGGTGGCATGTGTGCCGTTCACACATAGGACAAGTGAAACTATCACCCAAACAGACGTTCGTCCGGCCTACCGCCTAACCAATCTATTCTCTCGCACCCGAGTGGCATATATATCTAAAGCCGCCTGCAGTGTATTTGTGCGAATCGTCGACGCGGGTGGCTCGACAAAACAAGCTAACCCTGACGAGAATCGATAGCTTATCAGAATTTCGCTCGTATACATTCCACCTCTCAACTGCAACCGAATGAATTGAACAAAAAGGAAGTAGGCGTGATTGAAAGACTCAATGACAAAGCGAGATGAAGTAGCTGAACGAACGAGAAGAATGGGAACAAACATCCTGGCCAGAGACCTCTTCTTCTTTGGACGACACCATTATAGCCGACCCAACAGCTTTTGCTGGCCGATATATCATTGGGTGACTCACTAAATCGACGGATACAGGTTCGTTCACGCCTGAACAGGGGGCAGGCAGAACACCGGGATACACGGAGAAGGGAGTTCTAGAAAGTTCTTTACAATACATAACTTAGAGTAGGGAACAGCTGCGAATCTGAAATTAAAAACTCTACACGACGGAAACGACCTTGTAGATCCGAGCTCGACAACACGATTATTGTCATTATGTCTACCAGAATAGACGTCTACCGACAGAAAATTATGCCCTTCCTCGCCACCAATGCCATGCTATTACATATTCAATGCGTCCATGCGTTTTTAACTGAAATATAGATATGTATTCCAAAGGAAAATGTTTACAACTTACAGGGCAGTAAACAAGCAAGCTATGTCTAGTGAAAACATAGCAAATCATACAAACATAGCAGCGTATAAGAAAATACTAACTGATGTCACGAAATAATTGAATATTATAGACCTGAGCTAATAGCTGGTCTTCCGTTTAGAACGTATAGAATAAGAGGCGGCGGCGTTCGCTGGGAGTGTCTGTATTTCAAATCTCAGAATTTTACCTTGATATCAGTAAAAACACGTCTATGTCCAAAGTGGGTGTTTTGATGATGCTGTTTATTGAAAATAACCTACAGACGAAGATTTTAACTATCTTTGGACTACCATGGATTTAAACTAGATTGTCTGTATTGTCTACACACGTGTGCCGTAAGTGCCCAACGTCTTCAAACAACGTCTACGGTTAGACGCGTGCCTACTGGACTTAAGTGCATGTAAGATCAAAGTGGAATCAAACAAACTGTATTTGCTCTCCTCTGGGGGCAAAGCCTTACAAGCGTAGCCTTGAATTTCGCGAAGCTAACCTGACCTAGAAACTCTCCGCTTAATTATTTAACTTCAGTTTAGCCATAGCGGATATCTTTAAAAGAATAGGAACTCTCGCATGCCTATCGTAGGCTATAGAGCCTCAAGTCAACAGTTAACTGTACAAAAAAAAAGCCAGCGGACGCTTGTTTAGTAGTTTCCCATTTTCGGCCATTGTTTCTCAGAGATTTGCCAGGAAACAAAAAAACAGTATTCACGGCTACATTCTCCCACCGGGGCAGACAAAACCAGGATGAATAAGCATCAAATTTATTTGAATGTCGGATGCTTTTTAATGAAACCAGCCCTCGAAAGAATGAACTAAGACCGACTTGTCGAGGAGCTGCTTCGAAGCAGTCATACCATACGAGCGTATGGTAAACAGCGCTCATAACGATGGCTAGGACATAGCTAATACTAAATATTATACCGTTAGAAGCGCGGGGGGTTACAGCGTGTAAGTAGGTACATGGTACAATGATGAAGAGGTTCAAAATGTATCCACGTATCTGTTCGTTTGCAGCTTTGCACACGGTATTCAAATATATGGGAAAATTTATCCAAAGTATTTCTAACAGCTGGGAAAAACGTAAAAGTCAAAATAGGAAAGTATCAACATTCATTCTACTAGCCGCACCCGTTGTGAGATAATAAGATTGGGTTGTTTTAAAACACTTCCACGCTGGCAGCTTTTTTTTTTTTTTCTTATGTTTAATATATAAATACCAATATATTCGAGCACGGGAATATTACACATTGTGTGTTGATTATACTCACGTAAAACTTCATAAACGAATGGAAATTTATTGAAGGTAGGCATCTTAGGTCACACACATGTATTTAAATAAAAAAAAGTACATGGTCTAGGCACGCTATTGTCGCTAATAGTGAACTTCTTATACGTATCAATTTTGAAAAATACGTAAATTTTATATATTAAAATTAATCTAGTGACAGCGTCAATCAACTGTTCACTTACTAAGACAAATTAAACATTTTAAAGCCGTGGCCAATTTGCCAAAGGGTATGCAACACCGAATATGTTAAAAATCGAACTCGTTTTCAGTTTATCAGGTCCTTCAGTTCATTATCAGACGTAAGTACCTTTTGTGCTAAGGGTAGCTACTGTTTCAGCTAGCGTCAATGCTGAGGGCGCGCGTTACCGGGATAATACGTTCAATAATTAAAAGTCCTTACTATACGTTGTGATTTGTTGTTGACTTTAACACTAAACACAAGCAGTATATGTAATATATATATTTGATCGATGAAGTCTAGAGACTGTGGAACACCTACCTTGTACTCTTTTTGTTTTACCGAGCTCACAGGGGCCCGGTTTTTCTCCTGAAGTACTGTTGCATCTTTGACACGACGTTGTGGAGGGGGTTGTGTGCGGGATTTCTTCACCACTGCCATAAGTCCTCTCGAACAAGATGAGACCTCATTACGAAATCCTTTGAAAATTGCAGTAACGGCAATTTTTCATGGGATTTTCATACGAGTATAGCAATTTATATATACTATCTTGGAAAAAAATGAATAGATAAACTAGGCGAGCCTTACCTCCTGCCGACACTGTCATTGATAGTATAAATGTTTATACTAAATTAGAAAAGCTATTAGCTAGATAAAATAAAGTAATTACCAACAGATTAATGAACCCTGTTGTAATGAACGTTCCAGTATAACTGATAACAGTGGCAACCGAAACAATAATTTCGAAGGGAAGCTAACACAAATCTTAATACGGCGCCAATTACTAGCTAAAACCTTAGAAACGCTGGCAAGTCTAACGCCCTTACTTAGATCGGCGCCAATATAACGTTACGGACACGCGATCTACGGCAAGAGAACATTAATTATCATGAAGACGCTTGGTCGCTTACATGTTCGACCAGTCGCAAGAATGTCCTTTGGACCGTTAGCGCTAGTCGCCGATCAGATTGGATTTTCTCATCCTTCAACTTAAATTTTGTGCTTTGGGCATATGACTCCAGTATTTCTTTATCCGCATTAAAAACCCACATTTCTTTGAAAAACGCGCTTCGGGGTTCACCACCATAAACATGACAATAGCTTAGTGTGGGCATGAATGTAGATTTTGTACAACCCAATATAACAGCTGTGTACAGGGTTACGCAGAAGAATCTCTATCTAGCCACTGATTCTTATACGGCCAGTAGAAAAGAGAGTAAGTGATCTGGTGCACTGCTGTATTTTGTTATTTATGTTACTTCAATGTAACCTGTACCAGGGGGCCGTTAAGTCTTTTGTCAGCAGCCACCTGCTTCATATGCATGCACGTAGACGTACAGCCATCGTGTCCACACAACGGCCTTTGAAATATCATACATGCAGCTACTATGGTACAAGCATGCAATTGGATCTTTCGTTTGATTTAATTGACACCTTCCCTAGAAGTATTTAAGGACATGCTCGAGGTAAGGTCTTGGAAGATCCCGATACCATATCGAGCAACCATAAACAGTTGACCGCCCTTTTACAAGTCGCTAAATCTTCGGTTCCGTCCCTGGGAAGTTCTACGGTTAGCGAATTCCAACGTACTTTTCATGCAGGCCAACCGTGACTCTATTCCGTATATTTACACGAAATAGTGTACTACTGCAGTTTTAATGGGATGGACCACAACAAATGCCATTTTAGCAATGTATATTTGCCGCAAAATGCTTGAGAGGGCTACATATTAGGATAGGATATAGGAGTAAGACAATGATAGGTAATTACCTTTCGTGAGATCTTGTCCAAACAGTCTTACAGCCGTCTCCAATCTGCGTTGAGGCTTAATGATGATGGCATCGCCGCCTGGAAATCGGCCGAATCCATCGCCTCGATCAACGATTACAATTGTACTGCGACGACGAATCGATGGCCTTCGATACACTGCGATCGTTAGCGGTTCAATATAAGTAACGGTAAAATAGAAACAAATCATTGACCTATCAACAAACAGTCGTTATTTACCTACACTCATATGTTATCCATTAGCGTATACGGCATGGTACACTTAATTGAAAAAATATAATTTGGAAACTATAGATATATTAAGACTAACTCTGTGTTTTATGGACGCTGATAATATCGTATCGGCCAAAACGTTTATTACTTTACAAGCATCCTGTTCAGAAGCCACTGTTCACATTAAAACTAAGGGTGAATATAAAAAAGATTTTTTTTTTTTGCCATCTTTTTTGTGCCATCTATTTTATAATATACGTACCATATAAATACATAAATTCAACTCGACTATCCAGGACGAATGCCTAAGGCGAAGACCTAAACGAAGACCCGCTTTTAAAGGTACGTACCGACATGTTTGGACGCAATTTTTTGAGGTTTGCCTCCAAAATGGGCCAAATCTTCGAGAGATCTTCTAATCACCTTCATCATGGCAGCCTGATTGGCGAGGTCATTTTGAGTTCGTTTTATGGCAGCGTCACTCTCATCACCTGATACATCCGAATAATCATTAGAGTCGTGTCCGTCTTTCTGTGCAGTTGGCTTCGCAGATTCTGGAATTACATGAACTGACACGGCGGGTGGGGCAGAGCTATTCAACACAGTAGCGGATACGTCCGGTGAATCAGTCAACGCTACCTTCCGTTTTATGAACTCCCGTTTATCAGGCTTGTTCTTTGCTTCTATGGAGTCACTTGGGATTTGCTCATCTCTGACTGTGGCCGCAGTTTTGTTAAACGATGGAAGCTCGGCTACAGTATTCCTATCTGTATTCCTATTGGATTGAACTGTTGGGACTGGCGTCTTAATGAGGTCCTCTTTATCGTCATGCTTTCGGCTCGGCAACTCTGACATAGCAGAAGGTTGGAGTTCTTCCGTAGAAGGAGCATTAAATACGGAACTAGCAAAATGCGGATTTTCTGACTCAGCTATTTTACTGTTCTTCGTGCGGCCAACACTTAACGAAGCATTTTGATCATCAGGGAGGTTTATCGTATCGTTAACGCTCTCTTCAAATCCGTGCTTTGAAATCTCGTCTGCTACATACCCTTTCACTCCAAGTTCATCCTCATACAGGTCATAGTCACCTCGCATATTTTCATCGGCCGAATCCGAGTTGTGTATTTCTTTATTTGCATCGCCACCGGTCACTTCCCGCTCCAAACGATCCTGTTCCTCCCAGTATGCGGCCTGTTGTCCCAGAAAGTCCTCTATAATTTTGCTGTCGGCTTGCTCAACGATTTGTTCCTTGAAGTCCTCGTATTCGGTTGTCCTCGTATCCGATATAGCGTTTCCGGAATCATTAATTAACGGAGTCTGATTTTGGTGTTGATCCTTGGCTGGATTTGCACCCGCCTTGGAGCCTCCGGAATCAACCACCTGACTCGAAATTTCAATATCTCGAATATCTGCTACCTCTTCAGGGAGAGTAAGACTCAGTAAAGGGTTAGAAGATGAGGTGATCTCGGAAACGTTTTCTACTTGGGATTCGGTGACGGCTATAACCGTAGCACTATTTTCATCCTCGTTACTTTCAAAAGTTTGAGGTAATTTAAGCAGTGGCACTTCCTCTATATTGGCTTCATGCTCGGCTCCATTTTCGGACTTTTTATCATCTCTTTCATCAAGGGAATACTGACGCTTCTCTTTTTGTAGTTGTTGCCCCGGAGTACCTTCGACCTGGTGATGCGCCGCATCAGTCGTCGGGCCTGCTTTACAGCTTTCGACCTTCGAGGTACGTATCTTGTGGGTATCAATTGGCGAAGCTGGGTCAGGAGCAACCTTTGAGTGCTTGGATTTATCAGCTTTAACCGCCACAATCAGTTTCGCGGCTGAGCTCCCTTCAACGACGCCTTGATTGACATCATTCAAAGTCACTGGACTTGCTGAAGTGTCACGATCCTTATCTGGATTTGTGATGTCCTCATGATGAATTTCAGGGTTATGCACAATAGAAGGATCAAGAAAATCGGAAGCTTCCTCAAATTCCTCGCTGTCATCTGAATCCTGTGACTTTGCGCTACCCTTCATCCGTACCTCAAAAGGTGATACAACTACCGCTCGTGTAACGGTTGCAACCGCGAGTTCAAGTTCAGAATAGTCATTGTCGTCGACTTCATCGCTATCTTCCGTTGTGTTGTCAGCACCGGTAGCGGTAGACGCACCTTCTAAACTAACTCCGGTCGTTTGCTCGTTAGCATCATGGTTTCTACTTTTCGTCGCCTCTAGGCCTTCTTCATTATCACTGTTCATAGCAGTTTGGACCCGTTGGCTGGCGGTTATCTTCGGTGTAGGATTCTCATGGACGAATTTGTCGTCGTTTTTCTCCGGTTCCGATTCCATGTCCGTTACCTTATGTTTTGGCAAAGATCTCTTGCACCGTCTGGTACCTCTTGCCTTGTCTTTCTTGTCGGTGTCATTTGCGTTATTGCCGCTTGAAACGTCTTTGTTTTTTTTAGGTCTTGTGACTTCCGCAGAATCATCATTGCACTTTTCCTCTCCACATTCAACATCACCTCCACTGTCTCTCGAAGATTTGGGTGAACTAGATTTTGAACTTTGTCTTCCCTCATTTTTAACGGCACCGTTATCCTCATTTGATTGGGCCGACATATCGTTGTTTTTATTAAAAGCCGTTTTGATGGCTGACAAAATAGTGCTAATGCCATTTTGGATGCGTTGCTCAATGACCTTCTCAATATTCGTTGAATTGCTAGTGACAGATGACGCTTGGTCGACTGAGGAAGCTGACATGGATGATAAGGATCGTGGATTCTTCTTAAAATAGCCAGTTTCAGCTACCATCGCCCTTTTGTGATGCTGTCTGGTATAGGCAATTCGCTCTTTGTATTTCCTGTAGCGAGTCTCCTCTTTCTTTTGCATATGCCGCTTCATCATAAGCTGGTCTAGTTTGTGAAGTTGTAGGTCAGGTCCAGCCAGTAGGTTGAGACTTTCAGAGCTGGATGAAATTACCGAAGAACCGCTGTTTGCTGATGGTTCAGCGTTACGCAACCAGAAAGCGATCTTTTCATCGGGAGTAACGTCATTCTCGCTGCTCGCTCGACTCAAAGCTGGTTCGCTGCCGGATGGTCCGTTGTTATTAGCATCATACATCTTGACAAGAAATGCGTTCATCGCATTATTACTGAGCTGGGCCACTGCCTGGTCTATATTTCCTTGGGCCGCGAGCAGTTCTTGCAGAATATCCTCTGGTTTAAAAGGACCTTTAGTCGCAATTTCCTGGAACTAATAAGGGGATAATATCAAACAGATTTGCGTATTATACAGTCGTTCTTCGGCCCACGTTTATGCTCTAGGCCATACACTATGTTGACCATGGTTATTACTTCAAATGTCAAGTCTGGTTTAGCGCACGACGGCCAAACATGTTGTATCAGCTGGCTAGATGTATTTAAATACAAAGTCTAACACTTGTAAGCAAAATATTACCACTGCTTGACGTTTCTCCACGGAGTCAAGTACGGCGTTCCAAACATTTCCTCGCTGTCGCCTCAAGGCCGCTTGGGCTTCCATCACACTGAGCTGACCCACGTTCTCCAAGGCGTTCTCTGCTACATACGAATTTGCCAGATGAATTACCGTTTCGATTATGTGTGCCCAGTTTGTTTGCAGCCAAAACACCTGTAAGTAGACCCATCGTAACCATGTGTACGTGTTAAGCCCATTAGAACTGCCAGGATGTGTGCATTAAATACGGAATTGACGTCAACTTCAAGTTACCCTAAGCTAAATACTTGATCGTGATATCAAATAATACAGAAAGGTTAAACTTAGACAAACGGCAGGAAACGCGGCGACGATGTGAAGGGCGCGCATTTCACGGCTTCCGTAGCTCGAAAATCCAAGAGACTCCAAAAGCGGAAAATTAGGCAACACTCTAGGCCGAATTCCCACCAAGGACCTAAAAATTATAGGGAGCAAGAAAGCTGAAACCCTTAAATCTCTGCGCTGTCAACTTGCTAGGTAATCTCTTAAAGAAACTTCTAATGCCTTGTAATCAAACCTTGTTATTATCGTCAAAGGCCAGCATCTTGGACGCTAGAAAGCAGCTGGTACTCCATTGTTTAATTTCACCTCTAATGTAATAATAATGCTGCCAAATGCTTGAAACGAAATAACACGACCCCTTAATAACACGGCGAAATAACCGGCTTTATCATGCTAATTTATATATAATAAGAGTTAGTATAACAAAGCGTAACCACAGGATTACGTTTTCTTTTCACGTTCTTCTGGGTGTGTGTAAGCGGAACCAGAAAGTCTAGAAATAGAAAGCGGTCTACGACGTTCGATTTTCGTGCATCTGGATACGAGATTAATCTTCTAACGTAAGTAGACAAACAATACTGCACTCAAGCTCCAAGTTTGTCTTCATTACCCGAAGCCTGATTATTTATGATGTTTGCAATATTAGTTGAGGTCCGTCAGCACCGTCATTGACGGTCAGCCAAAACCGAAGTACAAAAACAGTACAGCTTTGTATTGCATATTGCTTGTACATGCCGGCATCTTTTTTCCGTTACAAACACCATTGGCTACCCACTCGCATAGAGAATGGTGCATTAGTTTGTTGCTATGCATGATATGAGATAATTTATCGTCCTATCATTTTGCTACGAATTACAGTCAGCCCGCAATAGGCTTGTTGATTACAGTATTTTACATTCATTCGGAGAAGTTCTACGTCTCAGGTTAGAACCAATTCCTTTCATCGAACGTCAGATTTCTTCAGGCACTGTAAGCGATTTGAATATATGAAAAATATGCGGTCGAAACGCCTGTTCCTAAAAGACTTCAAACATCTGAGAATAATTTAGTTAGCTATATTAATGCAATGACTACAAAGCCCGTCGAGGTCATTGAGCTCTGGCACTCAGTAGGACAGAGACGGGGGTTTGGCTTCTTAATAAGTGGTCAGACACAAAAGTAACGAAACATGAAATTGCTCGCTGTTTCAAAGCTTCCTTTTAAACATTTATATTTTAAAGTGGGAGATTTATATTTTAATAGAGTGTAGTTGTTGCCTCGACAGTTGTGTCCCTTGGGAGTTTTTCGAGACAATAATTAGAGATAAATGGGGCAAGAAATCTTCAAGTATCTATCGACATTGTTATTATCTTACTGAATGCTACCCTCTAAGGTGATCACCAATCGCTCGGGCGTACGTCCTTTAAAGTTTCGTGTTATCATAACATGTATCTAAATATAGGTTTATCATGAGCGTATTATTATTGCTCCTCCTCACATCGTAGTCTGTTCATAGATTAAAGGTTGTTATATTCTGTAGTGAATTTTATGGAAAAAGTTAGTACATCATTTGACTATTCCGTCTATAGCTTTCATTTATATAATACGGCGTATTCAACATTGGCTGACCTCAGGGGGCGACATTATGCGTTAATCTAGCGCAGGTAAATGAGGTAGGTACTCATCTGAAATGATTGCGGAGAGTCAGAAACGTTGTATCTTCCATTAGACGAACCCCCTAACCGTGATTCGTATATCTCTAGGGCGTTCGGTGAATCATTTCGCAGCCCGAATTCAAGCTACTCTTTCTACAAAGATGTCAAATGGCGTATTTCAAAAGTCCGCGTTTGTTTGTTGAAGTTCGTGTTCCGCGCTGCAGCAGACTATTTCTCCCTACGGCGCCTTGTAGT
Organism: Varroa jacobsoni; assembly: GCF_002532875.2. Lineage (NCBI taxonomy): Eukaryota > Metazoa > Arthropoda > Arachnida > Mesostigmata > Varroidae > Varroa > Varroa jacobsoni. The sequence continues at coordinate 44,151 of NW_019213189.1, read as the reverse complement.
GTTACGGTCTGTCTGCTCCACAAGTGACTAAGAAAATTAGAGCTGACTGTATTTGTTCTCGGTGTTTTATTTCTGTAACGCGCCGCTGTGGCTAAATATGAAAGGATTCCTAATTAAATGTTTGTATAGAAAGGGACGCAGAATGTCATAATTTTAACAAACAAATTTCAGAGTCTTGCTAGTTTAGCATAACAAGACGTGCATCCGAAATAAACTTCCGTGTTGTTTAGTTACCATTTTTCTCATAACTTGTCGGTTCCATTCCCTCAGTGCTGACAATCCTTATAGAAATCTTTTCTACGCTATAAAGACAATCGATCTCCTCGAAACGGCTTCGGAGAGTGCCGAAGAACTGAATTGTAAAGTTTAGTTTGTCCAATAAACTTCGAAAAAGTTTTAAATTGAGTAAACAGCCTTTTGAGAGTTCAAATATGATGTTTTGCGTACAGCGGAGCCTTCTAAAAATCAATCAATGCACCTGTCCCTTTTTAATAAACAATAAGCTCCTCTTGTTTGTCGATAGCCTAAATCCAATATCTAACTCCGTTTGTAAAGGTCAAATAACGTAAAGCCTACGCAATAAGCTGTCTTCTTACATTCGGATCTAAGTAATGCCTTAGCAGCTTATTGATATCCTTGCAGAACGGCAGCTGGAAAGTTAACGTATGGGATGAGTCTGAGCGCACTTGTGTTCCTCCAAACGGGCAAAGAGGTGCTGCCCACTTTTAACTTATTTTCCCATTTCATACTTGTTGTTGACAACAACTGCTCCTGCCTATTGAACACTAAAGCCCTAGAATTTTTAGGCGCTCAGGTCTATACTGTCTTGTGGTATTAAACATAGGAAAAAATACTCGAAGGCAGTAGAGTGCTGCTTCGTAACAACAATTGCTGTCCTTTACCAGTTAGCTCACTAGAAAATCAATTTCAAGCCATTTTTCAATTATACGTAAATTTATTTTTCCAGTTATTAAGTAATGGGATCTAATATGTTCATGAACCCTGTATGAGGTTGCACTAGTGAAATCTACGAAAAGCCAAAAAACAAGTACACTCTAAGTGATAGACCCATATACTAAACAATATTGTTCATTATATCGCCGTTGCATAATTTGCACACATTTAGTAGCACAATTGCACAACCGTTCTATGCTAATCCCCTGAAGTGAATTACTTAGCTTTGTTTAGTTGAATAAAGTTTTCTCTGTAAAAAAAAAACTTGCTCATTAGAATAATTAAGAAACTCAGTGTTTTTCATGGCCCCTTAGCATCATTCTCTGCTGCTGGCCTCTCATCTCTAACATGTGCGGGTCAGGCATCAACAAGAGCTAAATATTCCTCTAGTATATTTTATTGGTTAGTCCGCAGCTGAAAAAGTCTCAGGTTATTTTGAAGGGGCTGACAAGTGGTCGGTTTCATTTCATAGCAGTACAGACATGTGAGCTTCACTCAGCTGCACAAACCGCAGCGCTCCAAGGTAGAGTAAGCACGTAACGCCCGGATCGTGACAATATTATCGCCTCTTCCGTAAAAACATGTTGTACGTACAGTTTAGCTATAGCCTAACTATTTGGCCATGAAGGCAAGCACCTCAACAAGGCCACCCGTCATTTGCCTTATTCACTTCAACATTTTGATGTAGCCGTTAGTATTGCATGATCTGTCATCCAATTCTCGCTTTGCTTCCTAGATATTTGACAAATGTTCATTTTAAACGGAGTATTTATCGGCTTGCCTTAGATGCCAAAAGCGAGGGGTTTTGAAACGCAGGAGTGCTGGACTACCTAACTAAGCCCATCTTTCATGTTATATATAGAGCGATATATTGATACGTATTTGAAGAGCATAACTATTCGAGCTCACTTCATTCAGTTACTTTGCTTACCCTGCTAGATGGCCATCTTCTTCAGCTCGAGTAGTGCTACGTGAAAGACTTTTTGTGGCCTTACAACATCCAGTTGTTCTTAGAGCAAAAAACAGAAATTCTATTTTTGCCCATATTCTTATAACCTATTATCTACTCGAAAATTAGCCCGGTTATCGTTAACAGTTTATGAAGTTCCAATTACGTTTAGCAGCTAAGATGACACAATATTTCGAAAACTAAAATTCTCGACGCTTTTGGACAGAGGCGCAGTGTCGAGTTATTGTCGTTTGAAACCCACAAAATCTCTCGAAGAGTATAGGATATATATAGGGTATAGGTATAGAGGTATAGGTATAGAGTGTAGGTAGTTCAAATACCTATGGCTAAGCTACATTCTAGGCAAAACCATGTTGCGAAACAAATTGCTATTTACGCGACCAGCATCAAACCTCTGTGCTAGCACTCGTATCGGCTCTAAAGAAACGGAATTACAGATATTTTCAGCCCCGCTGGACAAAACAGTCGTCCGTAGCCCTATTTCTTCAAACGTATGAAAGGGGACGGGTCAAGCTCTTTCTCCTCTAATAAGCCTTAATACAATCACCTGCTGTGTGGGCAGGAGAGGCTGCCTTGCAAATGGCATGGATTGACTTCTCGTAAAGAAAACATTCACAAATATCTTATTATTGAAGTACCATTGACAGGAACATTTTTGCTTGCCGTCCATATTACCCATTCTGCCGTTTGCTAAGGTTAAGCTAACTTGAGCTTTTCTGAAATGCCCTGCTACATCGAATTAATTTTATTTAAAAGCAAAACGTAAGTTAATAAAAGTTAAAAAATTAGTCTTATGAATTACGTTGTAGCAGAACGTTGCGTAACGATTAGATGCCGAGAGAATGCTACCAGTATTTGTTTTTTTTTTCGGTAACCTTCGAAACGCTTCTTATTTCGAAACTTTCGGTATGTAATTATAGGTGATCAATTAACCGACTAGAACGTTAGAACGTAAGAAGTCTTCACATCCTATGGGTGGCTTTGATAAGCATAATATATTAGAAGGGTATATTTATGAATGATTTCTGCAGAAATCGACAGCCTCACTAATTGTGATTCCAAGACTTTCTTTCTTTGTAGAAAAGGTTTTTCGGCGAAACATGCTTTTTGCAGAAGTACATGCAACTTACGTAGCACTATAGTTAAATTTACCTCCAAATTTCTTAGCAGTTGGGAAAAATCTTATAGACAGGTTGATGCCTTCTACTGCACATTTGCAAATGGCAAAGAACTTCATTACGTACAGAGGTTATAGCCACGGACACGATCGCAAGCGTGATCTTACCGGATTGGCGTCCGCGCACAGTGATTTGGCGATCTGTATATCCTCAGCAGAGAATCCAACCGCCTCGCCTTCCTATATTTAATGTGAAGAAAAGAATGGGTTGCAACGATGACAGTCCGTCGCCACCGGCCCCATGGCAAGATCGAGGGGGACACCAGCATCATCGGCATCGACAGTGATCGCGACCAAAACAAGTAAAGAGAAAAAATGGAGAAAAAAAAACGTTACTTGAGTACAAAGATAGGAAAACAGGATCGGCTACAGAAGAGTATGAGGCATCTATAAGAAGAACTGACGAACAACGAGGCGTCTCATAGTGACTGCGGTGAGGTTTGAGGAGAACCTGAATTTTCTGGCATTCTAAGACTACGTGGTGGCGCCATTGCTGATTTTGTTTCTATTACCACCGTTTCTAGGTTATTATTCTCTGAGGGAAACTTGTTGCCCCTACCGCTCCTTCAGGCTGTTCCATTCTATAGAATTCTGCCTTCGCTTTACCCTACTAAAGCTCAGACGCTTTATAAACCTAAGCTATAGTTTTAGCAGTCTCTTCCCCTTTCTATCCTCGCAGGAACGGAATGGACCAGAAAGGTCATTGGTAGGGGGCTGATGGCTAAGGCTGCTTAGAGGTGGCTAGGGCGAAAGGAAGAGAAGGCAAAGCAGGAGGTACTGTTCTGCGACCTATCATCGCCTGCTCTGGCATCTTCTGGCAATTTCTATGCAAAAACCTCTTGTCTTTAGCATAATGTTACTATTAAGGCAGGTTGAACCATTTGAAGCTAAATAACTGTGCCATTGTTTAATGCCGCATGAACAGATTGGCCGGGAAGGCCTAACAGAAAGGAGACAGATTGAGAATCAGCCCCTTAGATCGCTAAATTAAGAATAACCGCATCAGGCATGTCAAAGGGAGCAATTATATATGATGTTATAATAATTATTTAACCCTATATCAGCCTTCTTGAGTAGCGGTAGATGTATATTAGTTAAACTCGAAGGTGTTTTGTTTGTTCTCCGATAGCTACCTCAGCGTGTCACTATGTCAGTGCTCATGAATAAGCTATACATACGCCGGCTGTTCATACGTGTCTACGAAATGTCGAGCGCAACCTTATGTATCTCAATAGTATGATTTTAATCGATGAAATCAGTTTAAAAACGATATTGGTTATAAGCAAGGTTAACTAGTGTTAAGGTAGGTAGCATTGCCGTTCGAAGCATGAAAGTTCAACCATTTTTTCTGGTTCGCGTCTCAAAAAATATGCTCGACTACGGGCCCGTTGAAAGACGCTGCCATGATACTAGATGCATGGGTACTTCCCTTAGACGAGCGCTTAACCGACGGGCCACTACGCTATCCGTTAAGGCCACGTACAAAATCTAGTTCCCTATTACAAAACATCGTCTTTAATTCATCGGAATTTCGTTCATACGATTTGTGCCCTCAACAAACAATCTCTCCCAAGTCGATGAAGTCATTAAACCTACAATTCTCCTAAGTGATTCTACAAATCCTCCGCTGTTTGTAATACCGGCCCGCGCAGAAAAAAAAAACTGTGGCTTTGGCAAGGCGCCCTATACGTAGTATCAAATAGAATTACACTCTATCGTTGAAGCGTTGGTGCTAAAAACACTGAAATGCTAAAAAAATCTCTACACGTAATACAAATCTGCACCAATTGCTTAGAATTTGTTGATACAATTTAATAATGTTCTATCAATTTATGCGAACGTTAACATCAAATTAATGAAAATAGACGTCAACATCTGTCAATGCACACGATCTCGGATGAGATGGAGCTTCCTAACGCATTGTAGGGTCTTAATTACAACTTTCACATATACTAAACGTTGGTTTTCCACCACTTCTGAAAATCCATACCTAAGTTTTACCTTTATAGCTTTCATTAGCTGAAGCGCGTTCTCTTTCTCTAGGTCACGTCTCTGTTCTTCAATTAAATCAGCGACACTGCGAAACGACCGAATCTTCAGGTTGAACGCTGTGGGCATCGAAGTACTTTGATCCTCTTCATCACCAATATTATCGAACTGTCGCGTGTCGTTATCTTTAGCCATCTGCGAGAGCTTTTTGTGGTTAGGAGACGGTGTCAAGACGTGGTCATCATGCTTCGCTCTTTTGATCCAGTCTGTTTCCTTACTGCCTGTTACAGCGGTTACCATCGTTTTTTTGGCAGCGACATAATCTGGCTTTTCTGCAGCTGTTGTCGTTGGTGCGACCTTACTTGGCCTGATCTGTCTTCTGTCGAAATCGGCGACAGCGCGAGACCCCTTAGTGACAGTTTGCTGGACGCCATCCCTAATGGCAGACACTGTTGCTGTCTGTCGACTGTCCCCTTTAGGGACTGTGCGCGGTATCGAGATTTGACTCTTCTGAGAATTCTCCGAACCTTCCTCTGAGTCACTCGATAACTTCTTTTCCTGTGCGTCTTCTTCAGCTTCGTCACTTTCTTCAGCAGATCTCTGAATTTTTTGTTGCATTTCATTATAGTTGCAAAATTGAAAAACGGAGTAAGAGTATAATTTTTCTAATTATGTATTAGCGTATTGTTGGCGAAGTGAAATAAGCTTTGAAAAAGAATAATAAAAATATATCCTAAAAACTGTAGAGTTACTCAACCGTATGTAGATAGTTCTTGCTGATACAATGTCTGCAGCATTCGGTAAGCATACGACATTCAAGCATTTCACTCTTTTGCTTTTTGTATTAACGACACTTACTTCGTGTCTCTCTTTTGCCTCAACTCGGGCCATTATCTTCCTTCGAGCTCCGAGTGTACTATCGCTGAGTTTGCCGTCCTCGGCTTCCTCTATGTTTCCGTGACCCTCTTGATACTCTGCAGTGTCGTCCGGCGTAGAACAGGGTCTTGCTTCTGGCTTTTGAAGCCCTTCCTGTAATGGACAACAGAACATTGATCACCTGAGTGGGGTGTCTTGGTTACTCGTCATCTATACAAATGACAGACATAGCTAAGTTTGATCTGCTGACAAGAAGTGTACAGACAATTCGAACCGCCGAACGACAATTGTTACTTCGTTGAGATGGCTCTTTTTATTTTCATTGGACTCTCGAAGTTGACTTAATAGGCCTATTCTATCCGTTCCATTTTTAGCGTAACTCTTAAAGGAATATACGAGAATTGAAATTTCGGACAAACCTTTTTAATTGCCTCGGTCGACTCGAGAGACGCTGCCTTACTAATGGAAGGATTTCTTATAGTTCCGAGTTATTTAATATTTTCAACATTCATCCAATATTTATTTGAAATTACCTCACTGGAAAACAACAGAAAAACCGCTAGCTGACAGTTTAGATAAAGGTGAGGAAAGGGTCGAACAAGATTAGCTTTCGTTTTCTATGACTCTCCATTTTGAGGCGGATAAGTCACGAAGGGCTTCGAGATCGCGAATCTGCCGATCGCATGTAGGAAAACTGTACGGCCTATTTTGAGCTTCAGATCGGATGCCCTCCATTATCAGGTCTCCGGGATTGACATTTGGATTTGATGGGATCTTCGGGATTGAAATTTTTACAAGCGACTTTAACGCTGTGACACTGTTTCTGTGTATGGTTGTGATATGCAGATCCATCGAGTGTGTGAAGAAGCCCCTTCGATTTGCAACAAGGGACGTGGCCGGTATAGCAGTGACCTTTGCCGGTTCTATTCCTTATCGGTTCATGTAAGCGATATGGTTCAGTGTAGCCTATTAGCAATATAATACCTTATATATATACTTTAGAACTGTGGAAACGTGCATGGGATTTCGGCAGTGCGTAACTGACACGCTTCTACCTACGTTATTACACAAGGTAAAAGGAAGCTAATTATAATGCTAGGTAGTAGAACTTGATTACGGGCAATTTATCGTACACTGCTTTTACTTATTCATGATTCTTATACGCCGACTTGACATGTTCAGTTCTACTTACTTAGTACTATTAGCTATGAATGTTTTCTTTTGGAAGTTTCCGTAGAGAGCGACAAATATTAGATCTGGTAGCAAACAATATAACCGCCCCGCATAGATAATTCATTATCCTTACTATAATTAATATGGATCCATATATGTGATGCTTGTTTGAAAGCTTTTACAGGCATTTGTCAAGTCAGACTATATGCATATATATACCTTGTATAGCGGATTGAGTTTCTATGTGAGCAAGCAATATAAATTATTTGACGAGCGTATAATAAATAGGTTAATATTCTGCCTAAATAACTGTAGGCGTTCAGTGTCTTTGAATGCTCTCAGAGGCTGCCTTTCATCCAGTTATATCCCATCTACTAAAGTAGTTAGGTCACGCACGGTTCATAAAGCTCGAACATTCAAAAGAGGACTAACCTACCATTTCCAGAATGGCGATATGTGCTGGATCTTTTCCCAGGAGGACTAGGTTATCCTGATTGAGGGGTCACCCTAGTCGGTACGTGCACCACACTTCATGAAGATACGAGTTCTATACGCTACCAAAACGTGCTCACATAGCAAATTAGGGGCATAAAAATAGAGAATGGCTAGGGCACCGTTCTTTTTGAATATGATTTACCGCGAGATATATATATATATATATACAGTTTGCAGTTAAAAATTATCGGTAAACTTTTACTTCACTTAAGATTCGATTATTTGGCTAGTTGGTACAGCGGCAAAACTACGAACCGATCGCAAAAAATTAAAAAAGTAATTTCGTTTCTCTATCTAAGCTTTCGATTTAATAATTTCCTTAAAATTAAAAAATTTAGCAAAAAAAATATGATTTTGTAAATATACACATAAGACTCACGCTATTTCGTTCGAGTAACGTGTCCGCGTTTATTTCATTCATGTGTATATATATACATATATATATATATATATATATATATATATATATATAGAGAGATATATAGAGATATGCATATATATTGTTTCGTATGAGATTTGCCGTAAGATAAGACTCTCTAAACGATAGCGTGCTAAAATTGTATTATTGCTACCGTCAGAGTACACTGATACCGACGTTTGCTCATTCTGTAATAATACCTCAACACAAACAATTTTCAATGATCTAATACAAAACACTTAACGTAGCAAACTACTAATATTACAAACTGAACGACCTTTTCTTTTTGGGCTTGATTTTTTTTTTTAGTTTTTACATTTGCCCTACTGTCACTTGTAGCCAAGCAGTAACGTAATCGCCTATGAATTTTCTATTTATATTACAAAACGTTTTGGTTATCTCGTTTTTATAACTTTGTTAACGCGTCCTTGTGTTTCATAATATTTTTATGTGACCAGTTGACAGATTTGCAAGGCCAGCCTGCTCGTGCTCGTCTTCAAATCACAAGGTCGCAGGTATATAAAAACGTAATATCTTCGATCACAGCTACCCATTAAGGCTCCAAAATGAAGCAAAAAATTTTGTAGGACTGTTTCTGTGAGTTGAATCGAAGAGGTTCGATTGGAGGGGTTTGTTTGCTAACCGATTAGGAACATGTTACCCGCACACCACCAGTCCAGGTCAACCCCACCGAATATCAATGTTCGTTTAGCGTTTGCAGGCGAACGTGTAGAGCGCACCCGGCCGCGTCTGACAGACTCAATGTGTGATAGTTAGATTTTTCAACAGGATAAATAAAGAACAGAGAAAGGAAAATCACTAGACCAACTTGAAGTAGCACTTTCTCAACCTGAGAATTCCCCAATCAATATTTCTCCTGTCCCCGTTTCTCGTACGGAATCAATGTGAACTAAATGATATTTATTACAAAATAGTCAAGCATATTAGAGAACGCAATGATATACGCAAGTACGAGCGGACGTATATTTGGGCAGTCCTAACGGCGAGCGTCGGTCAAAAATAGTCGAGAGGTTCGATGTTACGTATAGTCATAGGCTGGCAGCGAATACTAGCTTTGAACGAATTAGAGAACACGGTCAAGCGACCATCAGGCGATCAGACGGGAAGGCTCCGACCTAACAAAAAAAAGTTGATTGGAGGGCTCCGCTAGTAATGAGCGGATGGCATCTCCTTGCTTCATCAATTATCCATTTTAAAAAAAGCTGCAAACCTCTTTCCCGCTACATCCTGCTAGCATCAGTTAGGTCGCATTACAATGACCAATATATTCATTGCATACCGCTGTAGAAGATATTACGAATCCTCGAACGCGTTTGGAATCTACATCGGCCTATGTAGTTGCAAAGTTACATATAGGGTGTTCCAAAAATCCACACGTTCTCTCTCATCAGAATCCATCAATTGTTCGTCTGCTCACAGACAGAACATGAAAATATCATCCGAAATCACATCGTCTACTACTCGAGTTTTCTTCATAGCATCTACATATATAACGCCTTATTGCCTTCTAAACGCCGCCGGAGGCAAAAAAAACAGCGTTTCTCTTCGAGTAGTTTATATGTCTGTGTATAGCTTTGCTGTTAGTATTTGCATGACTCTTCGATCATCCTGTATATGTCAGCCGTTAATTTCTAGTAAACCACAAGAAGTACACTGTTTGTAATACGCATTGACATTCACACGCGTCCCATATAAGTCCGGCTGAGTAAACCTGGGTCCTACTATAGCATGTACCTGCCCATATATACGTATTTACCGCAATCTTTATTTATCTTAGTTTCCTGTCACATTGCCCATTTCACAGTACGTGGATATTTCCTTGATTGCACGACGGAACTTACCTCGGATGAAAGTGACGACCTGGATGATGAAGGTGTTAGATCGGAGCCTTTAAGAGAGCTTTTTCGTGGCCTAGAATTAGAGCCACATTCAGATGTTTGTCCTAACGAAGTTTCAAAGCGAGACCTTGCCTGATTAATTGAAGTAATCGTCTTTGGTGTGCCGTTTTGGTTAACCATCATACGCCGATACGGTCCCACTAATGGGATAAGAGCAAAAAGGACGATCAGAAAAATTGTTTTAGAATGAAAATTAATATCCCCATACCTGTTCTGCTACACATGCATTCTGTAGCTTCGTCATACCTGCGGGGTGAACAGGACAGCCTCTTACTAAATTCGTATTGGGGTAGCTAAGCGATATCGACTGGATATAACTTGCACTATTGACCGTTATCGCTAAGTACGATTTTCTGATACATTACAAATTGTCCGACACCTTCTCGGTTCCCTATTTTAAGCAGATATGGAAAGATGAAAAAAACATGCTCAAAAAACGTAAAAATAGCGACATGTATCTATGAGATATCAAGTACATCGGCAAACCTGCTCCCTGTTATTTAGGCAGCATACCAGTAGTAAATGAGCCTTCCTTATTCATCTTGATTTTGTCTTCGAACCGCGATACAAGGCTTCGAGGTTTGGGATATTTTTCATTTTCCACGCTCCTTCCAGATTCAGTTTCAGATTCTGCTTCAGAGGTAAATTCTACCACTTCGTACGCGTCATACGGCGTTGTACCTTCTTTTGATTCTAGATAAATGAACCAAATTAAGTAACTGAGTTCTCGTTTGCTCGCGGTCTAGTGCTTGTCACAAGTAACCGTAGTCTAGGAGTATTCACCATTGCAGCATAAAGACTGTTGCTTCTGTTTTCACTGGTGTAACAGATGCGTATTTTACGTTTGTTCAATGAATTAAGTATCAAGCTTCGATTTTTTTTTCTAGCCTCTTTCTCGTAGGATTATCAAATACCATCCTGTTTGTTGCGTTCGTTTAGATTTTGAGTTTCTTTTGATCGAAGAGAGGCAATTGTATACGCTGGTAGTTATCAGACGAGGTATTTATAAACGTCTAGTTTTTCCGTTTTCGCATGATGTATAAGAAGCTGTTTGTGCGGAGCATTGAGGCACGAGAATCTGATGCATAACTACGTAGTTACATACAAAAAACGTAATTTTGCGCAAGTTTAATTAGTTAAGTACCTTGTCTGGGTGCATCTCGTCCGTTCGAGCCGCTAGAAGCTTTCGAGTTTTCTTTCGCATTAGATTCTCTTTCAAGTTTGGCGTTTTCAGCTGCGATGCGTCTCTCGTTATCCAGTCGTCGCCGCAATTCCTGTAAGTAACAGTAGCGCACACTTTGTCATTTAGAACTTAATTGACCGCAATATAAGGTAGATTTCGAACCAATTCGTCGACACTCTCGAACAAACAAACTGCCATCCAACCGCTATAGCTTTTCGAAATAATGCTCGAATTTCTCTTCGATTAGAGATGATGTTTCCTGTGGCCTATCTTCACTGTGGCAGAAGCTTATGGTTGTCGCCGTCGCTTCAAGCGTAAGCTAATCTTCTTACTGTGAACGTATTCTGATGCGTTACTGAAATCAATATTATATGCATATCACTCAAGTAGCCTTTGCTTTGTGTAGTCACACCTTATTTAATTACTCAGACAATACGAACTAGTGATATGTCGTACTTTCGACTAGTTACTTTTTCCTGCTTTGTAAAGGACATTTCCGCGCTCATCTGCGCATAACCAATATTGCTAAACGGCACTTCAACGTGTTTAGCCTCCTCTGTCTTTCGTCAGCTGCTGCTTCGATCTTGGCTTCTACGACGCCCACCCTCTCCTGGGCAGCGACAGGTCGGAGGTTCCCGACTCCCGACGAACGAATCCTATTCGTCCTCGTGTCGGCGTCGCTTTCGGTGCTTTATGGCGTACGACAAATGGACACCAACTCGACGGAACTCGAACCAACTCAGGCTTGAGGGTCGTACGGACACAGCACTACCGTATCACCATTTTGGAAGTACGGAATAGAATCACCGGTGCATGATAATTAGTCCTAAATATACAGTACAGATTTCAACAGACGTGTTTCAAACATTAGAGAAAAAAACGTGCTTTTATTTTTGAACCCCTACGTCAGACTCAATTAAACATGAAACTCTTAACAATCTCCACAGAGCTAATCTTTTCGTTTAGCTAGATAAAGCAGAAAAAGCTGAGTTCGAATTGACAATAGCTTATTTACTCTGGAAATCGAAAGCACACCTAAGGCTAAGAGAGAGACGACATAAATTGTTGCCTTCAGCCATCCGATTGGGATGGTTGTTTAGGCTTTCGGCCATGAGTCCATAAGATTAGGACATATTGGATGGGAAGAGTTATGACCTGACGCAAACGTTTCGAGAGTAACAGAACGGTACACTGTTATCAACATAAAGAACTTATCACATGTAATAAAGCTGCTGCCCCTCGTTGAGCTGTGACGACCTTTGTAATCTCGTTTTTTGTCGGTAGCCGTATGTTACAAATGACAGACTGGACGAAAAACACGACGAGGCGGTTCTCATGAATGACATTATTTACTCCCGTACCGCTTCTATGAAGGCATATGTCAGAGCTGGATAACTGTTTCACACAAAGGTATATGATTTATATCGAAGTAATGCTGTTCAGAGGTGCCGGTGTTGTCTCCAGTCCATTCTAATTTCGGGGTTTTAAGCCTTTCTAAAATTCGGAAATCTATCACGTAAATAATCAGTTTACTTTGCCTAGTTAATCTGAATAGAGACAACAATCGAGCTTCTTACTAACGCTGATATACTATATATGTCCCAAGGAGAGTACAGCGGCTGGGATATTTGTGCTTTATGTTCTTGTCACAAAGTCAGCATGTAGAAATTACAAGATTCAGTCGTTGCAACGACCACGTGACGACGTTGCGAAAATCCGTTCACCCTTTGGACACAGCTCTAGCTAAATTTATATCAACAAATTTATATCGGTCAACGACTTCAGCCTACACCCATTTGGTTCAAAAGAAATAGGTAAGAGCCAATTTCTTAATATAATCGTAGCCATTTGTAGTACCTGTTCCACTTCGCGCTGCTGCTTAACAAATTCGTAGTCGAAACCATCGACGTCCTTACTTATACTCGTCCTGGGATCGGCCTGCTCCGTTAATTCGGCTGGTTCAACAGGTTTCGATGGAGGCTTATCAGCGATGGCTGAAGTATTTACATCACATGAATCCTTGTCTGGGTAATTCACTCTTGCCGTTTTCGAAAGTTTCTTATAGTGGCGGTACGCCGCAATATTTTATAATAATTGATGAGTTTTTGCTATACATTACGTCTTATGCTTCCCGGTTCAATAATAGTGTCTTGTCTGACCATTGAGGGTAGCCCATTGCCTTGTATATTATTATCTCAGTTTCAAAAATAATACATAATAATATAATGTATCATTTCCTTAGGAGTAACTGGCTTACAAGGTCTTTTTTACAATGTACAAGATTATAGTTGCACAGATAGGTGATTTGCGCTTATATGCTTACGTATTCCATAGCTATATATGGTCATGTGGTTCTTTACCTTTGGTTGTCTGTTCGGCCTTGGCCTGTTCTCGAACGTTCTCTTGGTGGCCATTGTTTGAGTTGCCTTGTTGTTTAGCCTGTTCTGGTGATGGGTCTCTGAAGGAGGTCTTGCAACATACGGCGCAGATCTTAACGCCAGGAACGTTAATAAATGTGCAATGTATACATATCCACTGCTTGGAAGGACTCCAACGGATTCGGGCCGGTTCTGGGTCATTGTTTGTGGCTAACCCTGAGCCCGAATGACTAGACGGACCCGACGTGGATATACAACTTTCTTCGTCGAGATTTCTCTCTGTCGAAAACACTGTTCGAGACGATTGACTTTCTGCTGAAACTGTTTCCTCCGCGCTTCCGCTCACAGTCGACCTTGTCGCAGTTTCAGTGCCCTCAATGTCACGTGACGACGCTTTGATGCTACCAGTACCACCCTCATGACTTTGGCCATCAGTCGCTAATTTCCCGCTTAGCTTCTTCTCGGGTAACCGAGGCGCGACAGACGCACCCCATGCTGTGTGCTCAGGTATCTTAACCACCGGCTCAGGCTTTGGTGACAATTCAAGTGGACGCTGTCTTGGCGACGACATGGGCTGTGAACTATATAACCGGTTCCCTGGCACCTGCTCGAAGTTATCTTTTGTCGCTCGTTCGTACGAAGGCCGCCTTGGCCCGACAGAGCTTTTTCTGTCCTTTTCTCTGGACCTGGATTCTCGAGTTGGTGGTTGCTGCTGTCGAACACTGCTCGGATCAATGTACTCCTCCATAGTGAGTTCGGGTGACGGTGAGTTACGACCGGATCTTTGAGGAGTCCTACTACCTTGGCGGCCGTTGTCACGATATCCTTGATTGCTATGACGTTCCTCGTCAAAGTCTACATCGCTATAGTCTTTAATGTTGGGATCTGACGCACCCAGGGACGATGCCCGAGTAGAGGAGGGCCGTGGTGAACTCTGTCTGGAATCCTTGGAGTCACCTGTACGCTGACCACGTCGTCCATCTGAATGTAAGGCAGAGTTGCTACAGCTGAAATGAGCGCTGTGGGGACCTGGTACAGAACGATTGTTGGATTTCTCATCATAAAAGTGGAGACGTCTCAATAACAGGTACATTATTATTATGTAACAAAAAAGTGAAATTCACGAACGGCACACGTACGCACATTTAATTCAGGACTGTGCCTGCATATACCTTTTACGCTAAAGCACTCCTTAGGCCGTTGAGCCAAAAACGCCCTCAAATTACTCAAGGATTTAAGAATGAAGCTATTCGAGGTTACACCGATTATAACTCCAGGGGGGGGGGGGGGGGGAATGAGATAAAAATTAATGTTTATAGCACGCTGCGGCTTAGAAAATAATAATTATAATGATATTATTTGCTGTTTGTAATACTAGTGCCCTCCCACTAACCAGGTCAAGTTTGTCTTCACATATATATAATAGCGTCAAAAATAGCGAGAAAGTTTATCTACATATTAAAAATTATGAAATTTTTGGTGTGTAGGGTTAACTTGACGAGAAAACTCTGTACGAAAAACGCCTGAAAGCTCACTGACAAAAAAAACTATCCCGGTTACCTACGGTGCAACTGGGGCGCAGTCTGCGCCACAGAATAGAAAGCTCGCTCCTGGAAAACTCGCCTGTTTAAATATACTATTTACCTGCGCATGTCACTGATATTAGTTGTGAGCCGAATGATTCAGGGATAGTTAAGCGGCGAGATTAACAAACTGTTTTTGAAGTTTTTCATGCCTAGCTGCTCGGACTCGACGAACATGACAGGTGTGTTTATATTTACCATGAATGTTTCTGCTCGAAAACGTCAGCCGAAAATCAAGTAACGAAGAAGAACGTTTCTATAAATCACTATTGTTCTTAGTGATTTAATTTTTATAATCTTTTTTAGTCTGGTTTAATTTAATCTTTCAAGCGACATCATAATGCAGACATATCAGAAGAAAACCAATACACTGATTCATACCCGGACCTAGGCCAATGGGACCAATGATAACCCAGCTTGTAGAAAAAGCCGTCCTTAGCCTAGCTTTGCGAATTTAATAAAATGCGTACATAGATTGAAAGCGATTCCGCCTAACGTCGGTAAAACCATTGGACGCGCATATTTAAAAAATTTAGAATCGTGGGCTCCATACACTAAATTGATAAGCCATCGCTCTGTATATTATAACAACACGTTAAATTTGAAAGATCAAAAAGAGACAAAACCTGGTAGGCGATCTCTCCAACTAGATAAAACTAAACCTCAATTTTAAATTTTTAGTTATAAACGGCAGATTTAGACTTTTTTAACTATTTACTGCGATTGGGAAGACCAACCGGTAAAATCGTTTACCAGGTATTTATCTAGGATAACCTAATCATTGTAATGTACGTATAGCTGCGCTAAACTAGATAATTTGTTCTGTCACGTTATGCCACATTAATTCCACTTATTTCTCCCATAATTCCCCTTCCTTGCAAAACTCAAATGCCATTCGAGTTCGGCAAAAGAGCAACATTGTTTTGTCGAAATAAATTTAGCTAGACACATAGACCATTTGTCTTCCTCCATTGCGATAAGCACAAGCTTACATGCTCATATACACGAGAGAGTAGCTAAGTAGGTGCTAAAATGGCCGCCGGCTTGAGAAAGTGAGTAACCACTGCTAATTTGTATTAATGTATTCGAGTTTTATGTTGATGGTCCCCTTACATAACCATACGTGCCGCAGATATATGGCGACATATATTGGCTGGCCCTGAAAATGTGACAAGATATAATACCACGACGAGATTAAGCGTTTAGGAAAAGCTGGCCGGATTAACTTACTTTGTCTGGGAATGTCTCCCTGTGAAGGCTGACGCGACACCTGGCGGCTATCAGAACGCAAACGTGATGACCTCGGGATGAAGTCGATGTCAGAATCTGACGTTTCTGTGTCAGCTCCCATTGGACGCTGTCTATTACGATTATGATAGTACCTGTCAAAAAGTCAATTTAGTCTTTAGTCCATTTAACTTTTCTAGTTACGTACCTTATATAGTGTGTATCTCTAGCAAAACTTGAAGCAACGTTCTCTGGTTTTTTTCAGCCCAGAGACAGATATCTTAACAACCTAGCTGGTCAGTTCAAGCAGCAGTGCATTTAGTTCGCTCTTTATTTCGCCATTAGTGCGTATGATACCTAAAAAAGCGGTAAGCCGAGTAAGATCTGTCGAGGGTAAGCAGTCGCTCTTATAGTCGCCCCGAATAGGGAAAGATTTAGCGAGACGTCGTTCAAGATGGACAAGCAACTTTGCATTTAGAAACCCAATAGCTATGTAGAGTATACCTTATAAACTAGGTTCATTCATTGGATCATGCTAATGTATTCGTATGTATATTGTCGAGAACTAGCTAATTGTAAACTAACCAAATTGCCCTGTTGGCATCCATGTTGCTGAGCTGGGCGTTTGGATTTATTGGTGGCATGGTGTCGACAGACTGTAAGTTTCGCCCAGACCCCCATTGGTTGCCTCCAGGGTAGCCCCCGAACGGTACCATACCCATCGGATGTTCGAAGGGCGCAGCCCCTAAGACAAGACGAAATGTAATTAAAATTTTATTATATATGTTACACATAAACATATATAACTCTATTTCGCGTTCCGTGACTATTCATAACCACCTAATACTAACGTAACAGAAAAGCAGAGCTCAAACAAGTCTGTTGAATCTCTGTTTAGAAAATGAGATATTAGGGTGTCGAACCCCTTCACACTGAACTAGATATTATCATAAGCAGACGAATAAATTCAAAATCAAAAACATACTTAGCACTCGTTTAGTATTCAAACGAGAAGGGAACGTTCATAAATTTGCGTTAAATCATCTTACACGTGGTCTGAATCAACTGCGAGATGACTAAAGGCACAACAAACTGTGATGGATTTCAGATCGTTGACACGAGTCCAACGACTACCGATAGACACGACATATTCCAGAGCGTCTGAAAGTCCATTAATCAGGTAGTTCAAATTCTACCTATCTTTTTATTCTTGTTGCACAGATAGATACAAAGTACCTAGTAAATATCTAAATAAATGTACTTTCTATTTATTCACACATTTTTAGTTACATCTATGCACTCGAACTGTACAAAAAAAAAAACATGCGGCAAAACCTATTCATTTTACGCTGCCAATCATACAGTTATTATTATTTATTAAATTATAGCTGAATATAAAGATAGCATTTGAACTCTCCGATTTGTAATAGAAATTGCATCAGTAACGAAAAACATTTATGCAGAAAACTTTCAAACGCTCTGGAATATGTCGTGTCTATCGGTAGTCGTTGGACTCGTGTCATTGATTTAAAATCCACTACAGTCAATCATTTCATAGTTGAGTTTGTAGGACGATTTAACGCTATTTACTATTATTATTATTGTACATGTACTTCACTCGATATCAGGGGATACCATCTATCTCATACTATAATAGAGAGAAATCGTCGCGTATTAGCTATACTTTGGGGATCAGCTTTAGCGGGACTCACTAGGTGCTTGCGGGTACATCATGGCGCCCCATTGATTCGACGCAAAGCTTTGGCAGCGTCGCATAGAGCTCATGCGCGG
This sequence comes from Varroa jacobsoni, assembly GCF_002532875.2. NCBI lineage: Eukaryota > Metazoa > Arthropoda > Arachnida > Mesostigmata > Varroidae > Varroa > Varroa jacobsoni. Next base: position 26,018 of record NW_019213189.1, on the reverse strand, counting down.
ATCAACCATGCCGTTTCCCATAATACCGCCCAGACCAATTTTCGTGCTTGATTCCGTATCGGTGTCCTTTCCTTCACCTTCCGCCGACGAATTAACGTTTGAAAATGACCCGCTGGAACCTATCGTTAGCCATTAATTGCGGTCTGAATCCGTGTATAATAATACAATGCTTTTTTGATTGCTTTATCTCTATAGAGGAAACTATCACAACTAGTTTCTATTAGTAACAGAAACACCTATTGAGTACATGATTCCTACTTCAGAAGTGAAAATACTGCCGCACCTTGACAAATGCTATAAGAACCCTATTGAATTGATTTCTCTAGCAGTTCGAACGAATAGATCCTTTTTGTTCGTAGGCCTTTGTGTAATAATCTTGACACCCGAATGTTACGAGAAAATAGCGCCGCCACATTTGATCTACATTTCGTAAGAACGGTTGGCCTGAGATGATCGCATCAATTTTCTAATAAACTTCCTTAGTCAAAACAGTCTGTTTGACAAATGATTCCGTTTGCCTCTTAGCAGATCTGCGACATATCGATTGTTACCATGCTATTTTAAAAGCGCCTTTTTTCGAAGACCTACTGCCAGCTTCTGTCCTGGTTACTGCTGGGAAGGCCCATAGCTCTGAATTACTTTGGCACATGCAACAAATCTGTTTAGGTAATTTCGGCACAAGGCTTCTCTCTCAGATCTTTGTATCAACAGCCCCTATTGCTCCATTCGTCCTGGTTGAGAACCTTTATACTTGTACCTACCGTCGATTCTTACACAAATTAAAGATAAAGCCAATGAAACATTTGTTTCTTTAAATTTCTCCAGATATGTGAGCCGATTCTCAACGCAGAGATTAGCCTAACGTATGTGGGTTACAATGAAATACAGTCAAACCTACCGGCGTACCCCCAAGGATGTGGCATCATTCGGGGGTCACTGAGATATGACATGCTTCCGTAAGGCACACCCGGCATGTAGGAATATGGAGCTCCGTATGGGAACACTCCGAACGGACCGAAAGGTCCTACGTAAGGAATGCCCTGGCAAGCCTGCGGTGCCATACGAGACAAGTCCATCATTGACTGATGACGGTTCATTGATGCTCTGTAGGCCAACAAAATAATAAGGCAACATGATCAGTCGACGTAGAGTTCCTTCAAAATCGTTACGGTAGTAACACCGACATGATCAAATCGTGAAGGCTCAGTTAATGACCTGACTTTTTATGTAGGAACTAAGGGCGGTTTGTAATAATCTGAAATCAATTTGGTTAACATATTGCCTTAGGTGTAGGATGTCTATTTGGGTGATTAGATCGAACAAGATTGCAATTGTTAGGATTTCAAGATTTAATTAATTTACTCACGTTTGTGGGTTATTATACATCCTGTTGACTTGAAGATTGCTTGCCAACAAACCATTATCTTCCCAATCAGACAAATCCTGTGTGTCAATAAAGCAACCATTAAGGTACACATATATACATACACTCAACCTAAGTCCAATAACTTCATCTGTCTATTGTAAAGTAGAAGACTTGGCGGTCGGTTCGTGTTGACCCTTTGGTTGAAATCCATAGCCCTTAGTTCCACCGCTTTTTACAGAATCATAATTATGAGCAGAACGGAAATTTTCTCATTAGGTAATAATTAATGTTTTGAGACAAATAAAAGATTTCTGGAAGTTCGCAAGTTGTTGAGATGTGGTGCTTTTCCGGCAGAAGGTGGTTCAGTGCACCAAAAATGTCTGCTCCAAGTACTGCTTTATTGGATGGCGTCACTTCTCAAACATCTTGTATATTTGAACTTCGAGCCTTACGTGGAACACGGGAAGTCATACAACAATGATGACCTTCGGCTTAATCTTCCACAGTGCACAAAGGAGTAGCTTCTAAGCAAAGCTTGACCAGGACTGGACTGAGTAAAAATAGAAGCCAAATTATTATTTCGCTTAATGATCTGCGCGGTTGCTCAAAACCCTTCGTTTTTTCTACACACTTTACTTGTAAGAACTCCTTTCCTCAATATAACATTTTAACACAAACGGTTTTTAGTTTCCCTCATCGTTCTTATGCATTTTCTTCTTCTTGTACATACAATAAAAGTACATTTTCATGAACCTTCCTCGAAAATAATCACAGCTCACTGTTTTTTCGGGCAATTTATTTTCTATCGGGCTACGAACTATTTTGTTTAATGTGTAGCAGACCTAAACAAGTACTATTTGTTCATTATACTAACCCTGTTAGCATTGATTCTTGCGAGCGATGAAGTACTTCCGGCCTGCCGATTATGAAGACATTCAAATGCATTTTTCTTTGGCTCTTCGCCGCTGCCTGAAGAAGAACCCGAATACCAATCTTATTAACCTAATAAACTGTGAAATTGTTTATCGACTTTTCAATGAACAGTTGTACTCGATAATTCAACGCTCACAATAATGCTGTGGACGACACATCGTGCCTTCGTATTATATGCCAAAGAGTATGCCCATTGAAGTACTCTACACGATGAAGTTCATCATCTAGATAAAAATTAATAAATTACACTATTCTGTAGCATTGATGCAATAGTCATGTTTTTTCACGATCTTCATATTGTTACTACGAGTACAATGCGTCTATCGATAATAAATGTTTTGATTGCTTAATGTAAACCGAAGGCCTACGAAGATCTAGCAAATGAACAAAGGGTAGAACCATAGATCCCTACAGTTATTTGCAAGAACTATAATCCGCTTCCCGAAGGTTTTTTGTCGTTATTATTTCAAGAGGCAATGGATGCCCGGTGTGCCTTCAGCCTTCAAATCCTACACGCATTATGCATTGGCTAATTAAAATACAATAAAACTTAGGAGGCTACAAGAAGCGCGAGAGGTCATTTGTCTCACTAATTTATTGACAGTGTAAAAGGTATGAAACGATACGAAATGCGTTGCTTTGCAAAACGTCGTAACACTGTAGACATAGCGTCAGAGTTCTTCACAACTTCCCTGCAAACGACTGATAAAAACGATCACAGTGCCTTTCTACTGGAGGCATTATCTGATCCTCATATATTTCAAATCCTATTAACAATTAGAAAAGTGTACTTTCATGGATCCGTCGACAGGGACGTCATAAAGCGTATGAGCCTTGATCTGTCACGATTAATTCAGCCATTTTTTTTTTAATTACGTATAAAAGCTAGAATAGTTTTTGGAAATCCTCTGTCCTTTTCGTTTTAAACTGATAGAAAAAACCACAGTTGTAATAACTATACGTTGTATATTTGTATATCTTGACCTCTAACAGTGGTGCGTTTGATTGACTGACTAAAGCAATCAACCCCTGAAAGATAATAATGTCGAAGTTCATTTACGTGAAGCTTCTCTCTACAAGCTAAATAGAATGGCGTAATTGCACGACAAAAACAAATAAAATTGATGGTGTTGGTAGTCTTTTGAACTATTATCCCCCCTACGAATCTGTGACGCGCGTCGAATGTAACTATTGCTGGAAAACACAGGATTTCGACACCTCACTGCTGCACGATTATACTCCTTCACTCAACTGCAGTTTTCAAAACCCTGCCGCGTTTCGCCTGCACTCGCGCTATAGCAGGGTAAAAGTCGTAATAACAATATTCACTTCTCCCCTTTTCTATCGTCAATACCATGGGAACTTGCCATACAGAATTACTAAAACAAATAGAATACCCATCGCAGGGAGACCGAATCGGCGTGAACCATAAGACGAACGTGGGCTGAAGTTCGTAGCCCAGGTCGACACTGCTTGGCTGCTCTGTCTGAAGCAGCCCGGGCATTTATTTGGAGGGCATCACAAATCTCTTATGTATTGATGTTGCCAACTGAGTTCCATTGCGCCGTAATCATTACCTCCGACAAAATGTGACTATGACAACAGCTAGGTAACCGATATACATGTAACAGTAGTGTCTGGTGCCTAGGCAAAAGGCGTCACTTACGGAAGGAAGATGGGCTGGAGGGCGTTGCCTCGCCGGGCGGAGATGGAAGCGGTCGGTTCTGGATGAAACGCTTGAGGCTGCCCAGTTTCGAAGAGATCGTCCCGCGTTTTTCGATCTCCTCGGGTATCGCAACTAGAATAAGTTAGCAGATTGCACAACTTTTAGTTATGATGAAAAAATAAAAACGTTCAACTCAATAGTGCTTTCGTCTTAGCGATGGAATGCCTATTACAAATTGGAATCTACACTGGACTTGACATGCGAATTGTTGCTCGTCTAGCATGACACACCGATTCGATAGGTCTTCAGGATACAGTATTACTAATTCTTCGTATATTAGAGATTGTTCGCGCCGTACGCGTTCTCTTCTGTTATTTTATTTCTCATTGAAGACAATTCGATTTGTTCACGGAAACACAATAGTTCCATTCGAGTCTACACATAAAACGAACGCGTGCGCTGTCTACCTTCCGACTTTCCCCGCATTAGGTTGGTCAGCAATGAAAATGGTTTCTTTTTTCTTGGCGGAACATTTGGCTGCGACAGAGGCTGCTGTTTCCAAAACGGGGTACTGGCTACAACAGTATGACCAGACATCTGTGAAACTGTAGCGGACGACGATTGAGGTGGCCGAACGGAGGCGTCATGTTGTTCCACGGACTTGCGTAAATGTGATTTCCGTTTTGGGTGTCTGCAAGTGATTTAGAAGTATAGGATTAATATTAGTTGACATTATTTTCTATTACTGCTTATAGAGAACTTGGTGCTTCAATACAACTTGGACTTGTCTTGTTTGTATGTTGAAAGCTGCACACAGTTTTGATTACGAGCTTCGATCCTTGCGCTCAAACTAAATCGCCGTCGCAGAAATGCCTTGGAAACCGTTCGAGTATAACTGGGTTTAGAAAAATGAACAAATAGATCAGCTATGTACATATTTGTAGCTTGGTTTCATCTCATACACGTTGCACTCTACCACTGCTTATTGGAAAGTTTATACGTATGATAGCCGAGAATGCATGTACACACAGACGAGGCATAAATTAACTCATGATGGATTACGATTTTCCAAATTAGACGGCTCAATGGATAATCAATAGATAATTTCAAAGGTTTTCGATATGCACCCACTCAATTCCGTAAGTAGATCCTTGTGCAGGTACTTGCTCCCGAACACATACCTCAAGATTGCCTTCATGAAGTCATTTAACTGTTAATGGGGCTTCATTCAAACTTATGCATTTCGTTGATTGCAGCGACCTAGGCCGATATGTACTATACAATATTTTGAGTAAATTTGGAAAAAAATGAAAGAGCGCACATCGTTTGTAATAAGAAAGATTTTTTGGGGAAAAAAATAATAAATACCACTCGTTAGCCCTGGTTCGTATTTCGTCACTATGATCCTATTAACGAAACCTATCACGAGTATCCTATTAGCGCAACTGAATTGAGATGAAGAATTCTTGATCTGTTATTCTATATTAATCAAGCTGTCCACTGGGAGAAGATCGACAGCGCTAAGGGGCAGAAATGCGCTGGAAGATCTGTACGTTCGCAGTTCCTTAACTAACTGGAGGCAGGGTAGAATTGTCTCTACGACGGATCAGTTCATGCAGCTGCCTTAGACCCTTACATACATTATGTCCTCTAGATAAAAGAAAAAAAGGTTTCGGTAAATTCTGATAAGCCTTTATAAGACATGGAAATTTTTAGAAAAGCCCCTAAATACTTATCATAATCAAATATCATTCAAGCTTTATTCGAGTAAATAAACACGGGTAAACAAATAAAAATTAGGTGGCTAATATCAGTTTTAGGTGTTAGTACTTAAAGTGTGTAACGCTAAAAGAGGATGAATTGGAACGGCAACCTTCATAATGTGTTTTTAATCACCTCTTCATAACAGCACTTACCTTTTTTATTGAAAAATATCAAACATGATATCGTACACGTATCGTTTTTCAAATATGGCGTATCTATCTATATTCCTGTGATCGTTGCCACTCATTAAGAATAAAGAAAAAAGAGTGGAAGAAAAAGAGAAAAAAGAGAAGGATTGCATTTCGGCTTCTTTGAACATCTTACAGCGCGTACGCACACTCCAGAATACGGTTATATGGATATTAGATGAAATTTATTGTTGGCTAAAGGTATCTATAAGGCAATTGAAGTCTATTCCGAATGTCTAAAGCTTTTTAAGATACAAATTTCCGCATCTATAGTGACCGATCATCCGCACTGTATTCTCAAAAAAAATGCATAGACATTAATTTATCAAAAAGGTCTGTTTTTTTCCATATGGCATATTCTGTACACGGAGACCGAAATAATTTCTCGGCTTAATGAAGATTATCTTACCCTGCTTCTTGCTGTAATTGGTAGATTAACATCCTAGTGGTAAGGGATCTGAGTGAGCGTCGTTTCTGGGTAGTGCACTGTAACCTTTTTCCAGCCAAAGTTAGTGGTGTTTGCTACAGTGTGGTTAATAACTCTACACTTTTTATAGAGGTTATATTAACCCAAAAAATATCTCGCCTTATATATATATATATGGTTACTGAATAAGTGTTTGTTATCTGTATAATCTACAAAAGGCAATGCATGTTCATAATTTGGGTTTTTCGGTTGAGGGTTCCCAGCTTCTGTCTAGGTTGATAACCTGGGAACCAGGATGATATTAGCGATACTATACTGAACTTTTAACAGGTCCTTTAATAGAATACATATTTTATCATAGATGCGGTGCTACTTTGCAGACGCACGCATGGTGCATAAAAAAGAACAGCTGTTTTTCCGCCCCAGAGAACTTTTTATCGGGTTGATCGTTTTGGGTACTTTGTGCTTGAAAACTTTAAAATGGCTCTCCATATAAACACTGTTCTCTGTCACAACAGATCTGAGCTGCCTGAATACGCTTTTCTCGGAAAATATTGTCTCAGAAAAGCTGTATATACAGCATCGCTTAGAACTTATATGGCCATAATGAAAAATTCCCACATCTCTACCAAAATTGTTTCCGACATTTCTAGTTCTTATATTTTCGACTTTCTATTACATTATTGACAATTAATATCGCCTGAAAACATATTAGATGGCACGTTAAGTCATGCGCACGTTTAAGCAAGGTTTTATATGGAAGCATCCGGAACGTTTGCTTAATAAATTTAAAGACGCCTGGCGTGCTGTTGTTTCCAAATCGGGCCCCTATATATTGTTCGTTTTAGCTAGAAGCCAGCAGTTTGACGTGGTGCTCCACGGCAGTGCTAGACGTAAAATGTTTTAACGACTCGTTAAAACGTCTCTCGTACCACTAAATCCGATCGTCCTAGTTAACAAAGTATTTTGCATTTCCGTTATATCTACCTAACTGAATCTTTCCAAATATTTACTGAAGATCCCATTATATTGATAGATACCATTACGCAAATGTACAGCAAACGGATAGAAACAACGAGTCAGCCATTGTTTACCTATTGTGTTATATTGCTAGCGCAGTATCTTTCACGGTTCATTTCAAGGAGTTTAGTCAGCGCAGTTTATTGCTATGTATGTCATTTATGTTAATATGCAGATTTTTTGCTTAGGGAATAGTTGTATTTTGGCATCTCTATATTGAACCTTTTCCAAAAAAAAGAACTCATGCAACATAGGTTTGGCAAGTCTCTTAAGGCACGGTTTGAATACAACCCAATAGGAGCTCATGCAAGTCTATAACAAATTTCGGACGATCTGTCTCAGAGGCGGCCTAATCGCACATAATCAAATTTTTACTCTACTGCCTTGACTACGTTGATTAATCCTTCACCCCTTCATTGGATGCACTGGATGGTTCTTACCGGTGGAAAATATCGTCGCATTGAAGACAGAACACTTGGTTTTCACAGCGGTCGCAACGAATAGCTGCTCGTGTTGACTTGCACAATTCACATTGGTATTCAGGGGCCGCACCCCCAGGGCTCACACCAGCGGGAGGCACGGGAGGCGCAACCGTTGGTCTGCGAGTCGATGTACCTGACCGCTGCATAGCTTGAATGTGCGTCGAATTTTTTAATTTAGCACAGCTAGTCTGTTAGGCCGGAGCAAATAGAATTAAGATGATATTCTATTGAAAAAAATTAGCTTTAAGACCCCTTTGGGGCATATCTAACAAATAGCCACTGCACTGGATATCTCGACGCTATGGAAACCCTTCCTCACGGCATAACCGAGCGCAACCAATATACTTATTACGACACAAGCTGCAATACAACAAAAGTTAGTGACGTTTTTCTCACATTCGGGTCATAATCACGAGACTCGATTTGCTCTCAGAAACAACCACAATATTCTTGTGCGTCTGACGTCGACTCGTGGTTAAACGACAGCCCCCCCACCGTTCACCAAACACGCGCACAAAGCTAATCTTACGAAGGTAAAAGTGCGGTAAGACAATTATTGTAGGCCTAAGCAATAGGCGCTCAGCTACAGCAGCAGGCCGGAAGCAACCTAATAGCAATTTCCGATTTGCAGTCCACGTCCAGCAAACCGGGCGTTGCCGCGGCTGTCTCGAGGTCGGTGTCGCCACGCTTCTTCCTCAGACTCGCACCGCTAAGCCGATCTTGAGTCCTCTTGCCTACTACCGGTAGTGCTGCAGCCGATAAGCGTGACTGCTATGCACACACGGGCAGAGTGCGAGCTAGCCTAACTTGAAAACATGGACCACAACTACAGAAACACGACAGCAGCTGTAGCAACAGCATTATCACGCTCACTTGTCTGCCTCTAAAGGGTGTCTGTGCAAATGAGGACCGGCCAGCCGGCCGGCCGGCCTGAAGCAGACGTAACCAGGCAGCTACCGTTACGCGCAGCGAGTATTAGGCTACTGTGTCACCACCATCATTCGCTGCAATGCAGCGTGCGCGCTGTTCAGCGTTTCATAAAGCCTTCTTAAAAAAAGAATAACAGACCTAAGGCGGATGAAACACCTATGAGCAGAGCATGGCATTCGAAGACGCTACAAGAAAAAGCACCGAAGGCACCATTCACCATAAACTGGTGCTGGTCGAGTTAGTCGAGTGACAACTGGCATTGATTGTCGAGTGTTATATGATGGTAGCAGTAATATAGAACAGAGTCATCCGCTCTAATAATAGTATGGCGTCCCGTTTCGTCTGACTGTGTGACTAAGCCGCACAGGCAGACGACTAAAACGGCCCCTTTTAATGTGTGTTATGGGCAAAAAAGAGAGTCAGACGCGCCTTAATAATCTATAACTCAACGCGCTGAAATGAAGTAATCAAGTATAGCTTCTAAGGCAATGATGACTCGAAGTTGGGGCCTTCATATCCCTTATTGATAGTGAGTGTTATGCTTCCTGAACTGGTTGAACTCTATAGCGGATCGAATTAGTCCTCTTCTGAAGATTTTTTTTGCCGAGCTACCACACATGTCAAGTTGATTTTTTGAAGGGAGAAACCAAATATGGTAAACCTATTATCACAAACCTATGCATGTATTAATATTACTTACTAGTTGTTGTTATGGTAAATATAGTACCGCCTCGATTCTATTCCGTTTTATTATTTCATAAAACGTAAAACAAGCAGCAGCTACTACCTATTTTATTACTTAATTATTCTTGTTCTATGCGAAACTCAGTTGTCACCGAGAGAGCTATTTACTGTCATGTTCGTCTGCTAAAAGCTCTACCTTGAAAGACACACATAATGGTCAACTGTATTCTTATTTCCTTTTGTTTTATAGGTTATTTTTGCTCTATATATACACACGAGCTAATATACAATAGAAGTTTGCTAATGACCAGCTTTGGATAATGACTTCGTCGGTACATGAACGCTATATGCTTTTTTGACTACCGATTTAAGACGACTATAACTTTCCCTCTTCTTTAAAAACTCAAACACTTTATTCAATTAAGAAAAATGCATCGAAAAACATATGGGTCGTTATTTCCTCCTCTAGACAAACAGCTGGCAGGGTTTCTCCTCAGCATATTGTATGAGGGCACGCTTAGGATAAGATATTTTTAGAACAAGCTTGAACAGCTCTCTTCCTGTGGCATAGCCTTGTGATAACAAATGATTCAATAGCATGGCCGCTGCTATACTCTTAGTGCTAGTGAAGTCTGATTGACGAAATCAAATGTTTTTGCCTCAACTGAACGGATACACATGTCTGCGATACTAATTTTAAACAGTGTGACTGTTGCTGTTATTTATATTGTATAGCAAGCATTAAGACTAAATCGTTCCGTATCTCCTTTTTTTATATTTACATCGAATTTTAATATTAAAGGACGTGCAAAACTACTTTTGGCAGGACTGACATACACCTAAAAAGGCATCACCATTTTTACATAAGGAACTGTTTTCACTAGTGTGCTCTACTAGGACAAGCTGAGATAATAACATCTTCAATGAGACAAAAATAGTCTATTCTTGAAATACATTTGATAGCACGTTTTCTCCACAGTCCACAACTCCATTTCTCCACAACTCATGCCCTTCAACCAGAATATCTGTTAATCAATATTACGCGTCGATACTTCAATCGTTCTCATAAGTAGCCCTCGTTTCTAAAGTTCATCTTTGATTGTTCAAGATAATAGGTTTCCTACTTCAAGATTTTTCACACTATCGCGAATGATCAGGGTCATCAACATTCCAACCTTGTCAGACAATTGCTCGAACAGAAACTAGTTTCACGCAATTTGCCTGTCACCAACAAACATATCATAGAAAAGGCACGCATCACGATCACCTCGGTTGATTTTCTACGTATTGTTATGTGTCATGATACATAATAAGAGTAAACCGCATTTTTATATGAACTTTTATATGAACCGCAATGAAATGAAGGTAAATTAATCAATTTAAATAAGTGAATAATTTTGTATGGGAAATAATCTACGAAGAATGATGAATGCCACTAACGAGCACGATTTAGACACATTGAAAATGTGGCACATGTTAAAAATCAATTAGTACTCTGAAAATTATGCACTAACATTTCATAAGGCTTTCAATATTTGCCCCACTTTACTGATAACTCCAAAGCTAGCCTCAAGCGAGCGTAACTCACAGCATTTATGGACACTTAATAAGTATAGTTATTAACAACTGTAATAATATTGCTCGATAATTTTGCGCCGTATACATGTGAGATTACCTAGTTCCTCGATTTGATGGTCTCCTAATTCTCTGTCCTGCTCGACCAATGCCTCCGAGTGTCTCTATTTATTATTTTAACTGGAGACGACATTGTCTAAATAGGTAGATAATTGATGCTTTGACGTTGGTGCAGTAAATCGGACAAGTGTATTTCGGCGGTAGACACATTCTTAGGATCACCATATTATTCCGCCATTGAATTGGTTGCATAATGCTAAAAAGGACAGGATTTTGTCCAAAGACGAATAACTCTTGCGTGATTTAATAACTGTTTCTCCTGCTGCTTATCCTTCTTAAAGTTGTTCTGTTATCGCTGGAAGACATCGAAACTTCGCCTGTTTTAGGCCTAAAATATCAGTGAATTCGACGACGTTTGTAAACCATTTCCATTAAGGATTAAATGTAAAGCTATCATATAAAGGTTTCCCATGCTAAAGGACCTGACTCCACCATAAAGAAATAGTTGAAGGAGAATAATCATTTGCCTTCGTATTCCGATTACTAAAATTGCTTCTGGGTTTAGCTGAGTTCGGCGAATGTAACCTTTGTGGTACCCTAGGTAGAACTATCGTTTCAAATTAGTTAGACTTATTTGCACGGAAATTTTTCAACTTCCCTTTATTTATTGTCTTAGCTATTTTTTCATCATGGTGCATATCCTTCGAGACATCCTGTCAGATTGTTTAAGGCAGCAAGAAGAGTCAGGAGAATAGCCGACGAAAATAAAATAGAAATTGACGTCGACTCCTGCAGCTTTTACCTACCATATATTGCCGGTACAATGTAGAAGTCAAATAGAGAATTCGTATGATACGATCGCCTGTAACGCGTCCTAAGAGAGTTGACGTTAAACTTGTTAAAAATATATGACGTTCGTTTTTTCTGTACGGAGGGTACAGATAACCCACAAATTCACAAAATGTATACAAATATAAAGCAAATAATAGAAGCGACAAGCTGCGTATCAAGTCGCTACGTAACGGTTTCTTCTAGAAACGTCTTTCCACTCATGATTATTCATTGATGTATGGAAGAACTCTGAGTTAACATCGGTCAACCTTTTCTGTCCGTAAAATCTGATAAAGTGATGATTTTTCCTGAGTCCAGAACCGGTTTAAGGAGGTGGCATGAACTTTGTCCAGAGATAGGAGATATGCTGCAAGTGGTGTTTTCCAGTACAACCGCATGCCGTGCAATTTCAGCGGTGTTGCCTTTATCTTGAAAGGCTCAACGCTGTTTCCAATAAGGAATCTTGTGCTTCTTGTATCGACGTGGCGTACAAAAGCGCTTCGCGTACTTTTTCTTCGATATTTGCTCCTAAGGGTGCCTTCGATGTGTTCGCTGTCACTTAGAAAATTCAGGCCAAGGAATATGTACGAGATATATAGCAAGATTCGTTAGTCCCCATAAGTATAGATAGCCATTCATAAACGTCTAGCCCCACCCATCTGCTCTTTGTTCTTACAATATCCATTCATTTTATAGCATCCGGTCGTCTATGCAGAAAAACCTGATATACCCTACGGTGTGAAGAAACACGGGCTTTCAATTTATCAATGATAATAAGCCTCAAAGTCATTGCCCTATAAATAATGGTATAAACCTTTGAAGAGCGTGGGCGACGTTTCCCTAGCCTGATCACCATTTGAAGATTTCGTCACAGTTCTGATCAGGTAGATCTCAGTGATACGTGCTATACGAAAATATAAACAACATAGAGCTGTTCCTTAGAGAAATAGATGCAGGTTTATCGTAGGAATTTCCTTGGTAAAATATAAAGAAGATAATTCCTTTATATTTTATCAAGCAGTGATACGATAAGCAGAGATAGCTGTTCAAGGGTTTGCTATCTCAAACACATAACCTACCGTCGGCACTACACAGCTTCGCTCGTTTGCTATTTTTTGTTGTACATGCACGAACAGAACGCTTTTAAAATTACAAAAATATTAATAAATACAATGAACTAAGTGCAATTCCTAAGTGAAAAGTAAATCGAAATAAATAGGGTTTGACTACCGAACCTGGTCATACGAGCATTTAGACATTCTATGAATAGGGGGGAGCAAGACGTAGAAACACCATTTGGTGGTGATGGTTAGAGTTCATTTCTGTTTCCGAGCTAATTCCTGCTTTCTTGGGAGAGGCTGTATATATATATATATATATATATATATGCATCCAATTGGGGCCAACGTACCAGGCTTTCTCAACGTCGCAAAAAAGTTAGCACCTCATCATTACGGAGAAAAGTACTCACTTCCGAATATTTAATAGCGGGTCATCATAGGATTAATATTTTTTTAACGGAAGTTGTTTGTGTTGCAGTCAACGTATTCACTCTTTCCAGAAGTGTTCCTTCCGAACAACTTTCTATAGCAGAACTATCGCAAGATGTTTTCAACCCTGTAATTACACTGAAGACGTCTATAGCTAAAAGAATTACACATGCCCTTACGATATATGGAGTAGTCCTTATATTAAGGCTGGTAGATAGAGCGGTTCGAGGAAAAGGTATCTTGGGTTGCCAGTTGTCGTGAGCTAGCTGACATGATAGCATCTCGGGCTCCGAACCACGCATACGGACCTACGCCAATTCAATATAAACAAACGTGTTAAAAATAAGCGCAAGTTTAACCAATATATATGATAATCTATATGAATGTTTCGCTAGAATACGGTACTGCGCACATCAGTCAACACCGATAAAATCAGAGTTTGCTGAATCCGATTATCCTCGTTTCTGTATATCTGATGAATGAGACCTTTCCACTTGAGTTACATCTCCTCAACAAGATTATTAAATTTACTGCACGTACGGTGACATTTGTACGTACCCACTAATTAAAACTGGTATGGAAGCACTGAAAGGCCAATACTGGATCGCAAATCCTGAGCGACCACCAGTTCGGCTTGACGCCTATTTCTTCCGATAAGCTGTCCATATAGACCATTTTATCTACCATCCCAGTGTGACGATCGGAAATTTGCCTTTATATTTGAAATATCTTGGGCAATCTCATTGAGGTGCTGGCTCTGTGAAAAATGCGTCCTTAAGTACCGGATTATTTCGAGTAGTTCACACACTCAAATACGTTCAGACCACAGAATAGCCAGAATATGCACTGTTTAACCTACATGGAGACATGTTGCGGTCTTACTGATTTTACCAGTGCACACAACAGTCTTAGTCCTGTGGAAAGTATTAAGCCAAACTAAAAAACGTCTCGTGTAATGTACTGAAAAATGTAAGTACTTGAAAAGTTTTTATTTGAAGCGTGAATCATACTTATACGAAGGATATTGTTGATCTGGCAAGGTTATCTTAGATAGGCAAAACAAATTTAACGCACAGTGGTTACCTGATATAACTATTACCTCAACATAATATAGTTAGAAAAGCTACATGAAAATATTTTCGTTCAGTACTATAAAAACGAAACACATTTTCAGGCAGGCGAACTCTATCACTATAGACAACCATAAAATGTCTGGCTTGTATCTCTAACAGTTGGCCAAGGTTTCCCCTGCGCATCGATCGTTCCCAAGAAAACGATCGAATCATTATGCCAGGAGTATAGACCTTTGAAGAGCTGAAGCCTTTCGATATCTCCGTTGGCCATACACTTGCCATAATACTTCGGTTCGATAAACGGAGTGTCTAGCAGACAGCTAGTTGCAACAATAACCTCGTCTACGGGTACGCTTTCATCTAAATCCTGCATTATAAGTTGATATTTTAGGTATGTTTATATTCCAACAGGTATTAATCGACTTCGACGCTCAACGCAGGTGCTCTGATTAGACATGAAACTCCACTTCAGCACAATTTCTTGCTTGATCCTAATAATTTTACGTCCTTTTAGGTATAATTGGCAAACTGTTTTCGCACTACCTTCGATTCGGTTTGGCCCTACTGATTATTGGTGTATAATCACAACTGTATTCTTTAAAACTCCCTCATGTGTTGAAGGATTGGCGATGGAGATTAAGTAAAAATAAACCTTTCTCACGATTATTATCTCATTTTCACTTCAGTCATCCTATTGGCAAAGGTATACCGTATAATCCATGCTCAACCTCGCGAACAGGTCGGCTTACTCAATAAACAAACATACCTGAAAAAGAACTCCGTCCTCGACAAAGCGCTCGAGGGCCGTCTAGGCCGAATTTCGTTAGCGAGAAGTCCCTTGGCAAAACATCGTTAATCGTTCCCATTTGCGTGATTGGCGAATGCTCAGGCGTAAAACCTGCAATGTCATGATTGAAGCTTTGTTGAAGTTACTGAATAACACTGTGCATCACAAAACTACCCTGCGATTATTAATAAGTGGAGCCGCGTGTTACCGTGCCTACATCTCATTGCACATTTTTCTATTGTTTGTGCGAATCTTACACTACCGTATCGGATGCTTAAATGCAAGCATTCATATTTATAATATTTTCCTCAGCTGAACATCAAAAAAAGTCAGGGTTGATAGCATTGATTATGTCTGAAGGTCCTTCAAAAATCTGACGGTGTTAGTGTATTCTTTTGTGAAGTTGTTCGTAATTATTTGTCTGATATTTGAAGAAATTCAACGCATCTTTCGGTATAACAGAGCTCGAATACCAAATTTGAACATGTCCTTGCCGTATATGATTTGTAACCTGTACGTGCTCCCATAAATATTTAAACTAATAAAAAAACAAAAGTTTTGCAAGAACTGATGACATACTCTTGCTGAGGCGCGTAATTAGAGCTACGTCAGAAATGACTAAGATGAATTCAGGTACCAGCCTGAATTCATCCTAGTCATTATCTAGAATGAATTAAAGAGAACCTACATCGTAAATTTTTTTCTTTTGTACTGCCCTCCCGTGAACACTGTTTTCTGATACGGTCTTCTAACAGGGTAGGCACATATAAAAGTCGGCCGTGGACATCGTGGAAAGAGAATGTGGAGGACACCAGCGTACTACGCATAACTACACGTGTTATACGCGTCTTAACGAGGATTTGGCTTATAGGTAGATACTCCGAAGCTACTTGGCGCAGTAAAACTCCTCAGTTGTGAGATCTTGCTTCAAAGAAATGTCTGCTCTTGCATGGCAGCTGATACCCATTACCGGCATAAATGACCTCTGGGCTAAGAAATCAATAATAACAATACACCGATATATGCCCGAATGTATGCATTACTGATAGATTAGTAGAAGTGGCCATTTCACGCGTTTACTAAGTAGCCAATGCCATCATCATAAAATAAAAAACGCATTTAATAATAATAACTACTATGTAATAACTATGTATCGGTTGTGAGCTTAGATGACTGTTAGTATATCGATCTCCACCTTCATTCTAGCTGTAAACCCAAAATCAACACTGCTGTTCCATCCAAGCGCACGCCTCGTTGTTCTCCAGCAAACAAAACTATTCCCCGCAGCGGTTTCCTTGATTCAATATGTGAACTTTACTAATGTTTATACCTACATGATGCTCTACAGCTTCCTGTCAGATTTCGATAAATCTAACTTATCTGAGGCTACTCGGCTTCAAAAGGTGACAATACAGCTCTATTTCAATAGTCCACTTGCTACGGAGCGCCATGCATTGTTATACTGTAAATCTACAGATCTGTGTGCTTTGTACTTAGTGAATTCAGCGTGTTCGACCTCGGCCGTAATGTGCATCACGCTATACTCTGACTTAACGCTATATTATCGCTAACGATGCGGAGAAGCACATGATAGCCCAGGTGGCTAACGTATAATGTCAGCCTGATCAGCCTAGGCTTAATAATGTAATGAGTCCAGTAAATCCATTTATATATATATATATTCTAATGTCTGTCTAAATATGTAACTATTGTTGAGCCGATTAGAGTATCGCTGGGGTTACACAAATGAGCTTTGTAGTTTGAAACATCTATGCAGTTGAAACAAGGGCGCTCATGGCCATTATTTGATTTAACAGGCGAAACCGAATCGAACGATAGAAAAAAACGCAAAAATTATCTTATCAGCAAGTCCAGCTAGAGGTATGGCCAAATCCAGCGGTCTTTCCGAATCCTATAACAAGCATGCGTTCACCACGACAACCAGTACTGTTCTTATACAGCTTATCGTTACTCGACGATGGTCATGGATACACATACAGAAACAGCACTATGCCATTTATACTCATTTTTTACTAATGCAGGCATTTTCAATATATATACACTTGTGGTCGATACTCTCCGCACAACGTTACTGCAGGTGAAATTATTAAGTAAGTCATGTATAATAGGTCACCTTATATACTTATGATAATTATTACATTCAAAAGAATAAATTTAAAATACTTTTGATCATGATACTGGCACTCCACACAATAGGTATACTCTAAAATCTGAGATACGAGAAACTTCTCACTGTTGTTATTCGGATTAGTTTTGACGAGCAATGATGAGCAAATCTATGTCTACTCTCATCATGAAGATCAGTACTCGTAAAGTTCAATGGCTTCAACTGAAATGTTTGCCACTTGGCAAAGTATCATACGTTTGTCAGAGGTAGTCGTTTATTTAACTGGTTAATCTACAAACATTTCGTGGGCTTCAATAGATATACAAAATCCAATATAACTCTTAATCAATCTACCAGTGACGTATCAATCAAAACAGTCAATTTCAATCTACATATTCGGAAACAATCTAATTATTAACTTTAGATTCAGTTACATTATTAAATAAATTAAACTCATGAATTATGCAACTAAGTCCTTTTTCAGGCAGCTGCTTTAACAAATGGGCACGATCAAGGTCAGGTTCGCTTATCTCAATTCCTATGCCTCTTTTGATTTACCGCTTGCCCTAAAACGTTTGTCCGATTACTTCAACTGATCTTTGAAGAGATGCTGATCTCGGTACTGCTTCATTCTCGAGATGGAATGGTGCCTGACGCAAACAATCACCGCATCAACTAACTCCGTGCTTTACGTTCCATTTAATCGATGCTTCACTGATACCCGCCATCGTCTATCTTGTTTACCTAAAGCAGAGGTGGTCGGATACAACGCTTACATTGATCACCGGAAATAAATATAAATGCTTTTCTCTTGACAAAAACAATGTTGTTCCCCGGTTTCGCAAATATATATATATATATATATGCATACAGGATAATAGACTTTATCGTTTGTAGCTTGATTTAACGAAGCTAGGCATCAGTTTGAACGAAATTCTATCTATGTGACTCAATCACGTTTTGTGCCTGTATATCCAACACTCGTGATACTCACTTGCTTTCTATGCCAATATCTAGATCCTATAAATCCATATACAGCTAGCCCCGTAAATAAATGTTTATTTCCAAATAAAGCAAACAAGTGCTGAAACGAGGTTGTAAATATAAAATGAAGTTTTAATGTTTCGATATGCTTTTTAATTTTCAGAACTTAAATTTAGCATATCTAAATGTCGCGTAGCGATCAACATATGCTTGAAAAGTAACTCGTAATTTTCATAAATAAAATAAAACATGCCAATAGTTCATGAGTTTTTTTGAAGGACTCGACATGGCGGGCTGCATTCATTGTTTCATTTTCGGCTGTCATCTTGCGGTTACAAATGCCCATAATGCTATTGAAAATGCTACCATCACGTTACGTTCGAATCTACCTATAATGGTAGTGAATCCTTTTACCAGTATATATCCTTGATATACCAGTTATATATCCTTTACCGGTGTTAAGCAAAGCAAGCGAGTCTGTTGCTTAACCCTCTATACAAATAGCATATCGCTGAAACCGCTAGAGCCGAGGGATAGATGACTGCTATATGCTATGTATTATAAGCATTTCATCAAACGAACACTATATTTAACAGATAGTTTAGTACGTGAAGGGCCGATTAACCTTCTCGACAACACCATTAAATCGAATAATGTTCATCAGATCAAACTGCTGAGGATGGTCCCGAAGGTAAATAAGCATGTCTCGATGAGACAAATAAGCTAATAATGACGCTGATAACCGCTGAACGCGCCCATCACTTCTAACCTGTTTGTAACGGTAAACTCCACAACCTTAAAGAAAAATCAATGTATATTAATATCTGAAAATGTTCAAGCATAAATAACTATAATATTTACTGTTGCGTTATTTAATCACATTTGTCCTGTAACACACGTCGTTGGCGGGCTTTGAATTAGCAATAATGCAGGTTTATAGGTTGTGGCCTGGTGGATTTCATTGATTAAATTCAAGGTGTATATATATATATATGGAATAACTGGTTTCACATAACTAAGCACCTACAAGGTATTATCGTCTTGTCTTCAAAGTATTATTGTCAATCTCTTCAACGATTTAGATGATGGCTCACTGTGAAGGGTGTTTATGTAATATGCAAAAATATGCGGTATATTTGTATCTTTGTTTTACATTTAGGTAGTTGCTCTAAAGATTACACTAAGATCGATACCGATCGCAGACGACTTGAGACATATGAAGTAATATCAAATTAGAATCACTTTGATTCTATTTTGATTTTCCCCTTAGCATAGCTACAAGGCTTGGCGGACGCCCAAATGGGTGCGAAACTCGAATTCTGTGAGGCACTCCAAGCGGAAGATCAACCAGCTGAAAAGTTTAAAATATACTATATTATCAGAAGAAATTGTACTCGTTACATTGACGATTGTTCTACGAAATGACCGTTGTTAACCTCATGAGTCCTTTTGAAGCACGCCTGTCATTACTGAAAATTTTCGAAGTGCCAGCATTATAGTAAAAAAGGCCAAATATATATGACATAACTTTTTTATGAATTACTGGCAGAATGCAATCGAAAGTAATGTTTTATCTTGCAAGAAGTTGGTTAATGTGTTGTATATGATCTTTCAAAAATTCGAATAATCAATTTTTTGCAAATGGGGCAATAGACACATCAATAAACTCGTTAGACGTATGCGATTACCTCGGGGGTTACAACCTACTCATTGGACTCTTTTATTGGATCTTTTTAATCTAGCTACTTCAGGCGTATCAGCAGCATGATGTTGTGTCTTTAAAAGCTAAATGTAACTCATCTATAGCTCACCACTTGGTGACAGCTTTTCTCAGTTTATCACCTAAATGCGGGTTATGATTTCTTTTATTAGATCGTCTGCTACGTAGATTTAGCTGCATAATCTCTCAAATGTTTGTTAAGTGCGTTGATAGACAGTTTGGAAACGGAAACGGACAGTAATAGACTTGATGTAATTAATAATGCAATCGCGGTGATATGGTCGGATATCATGAAAAGGTCTACTATATATAGGAGAAGAATTAACCTCAGGATCGTATGCTAAAACTAGATCTGAGTGAGTCCCGTTGACAAAGCCTGAATCTTGTACTGCTTTAGGTAGGAAAGGGAAGACAAACGTTTTTAAAACTTCATTTTCTTCATCATCTCACTTTAAGAATAACTAACTCTCCATTGTTACAAAACAGAACCCATAGAGGAGCAATTAACAAAATCTTAATGTTAAACTGTGACCGTTTCAACGTATGTATTATGTAACAAACAAGAGCCCTAGCAGCTTAGTTTGTTGCTTAGCTTAACGTGTCATTAGATTCCGTAGACAACCTGAACTTAAGCGGATGCTATGTTTTTTTTAGAACTATGCGGTACTGCTGGCCTTGATCAACTGCTTTTTACATACTGGACCACCTTTAACAAATAGATGTTATGCCTGTCTTACTAACAACAACCAAGAAAAATAATTTGAACTACACGATTTTACTCGACCGTGGTGAATATTTCCCCCTAAGCTTCCAAAGACAATTAGCAGTTCCTGTTGGGACAATGTGCGCGCGACTTTTGCAAACCGAAACTGTCTTTCGTCTGAGCTATCTGTTACCTCCAGCGTTGGTGGACGTCTCGCTTGTCTCGAACCAATGACTGGTTATGTGGCTAGAGCGTCGTGTGCAATATGTAAGGTATGCCTTCAGGATGTCTTTAAGCCAAGCAATGAAGTGTACGTAAGCCGGCAACCATAAGAAGTCTGCAAAATACTAACCTGCTGTGATCAGGTCACACCAAAACAGTGTTACTGTTTTTCTAACTCAAGCGCATTCCAAAGATGTAGTAGGAGCGCATAGCGACGTCGATTGTTAATAATGGCGTAACCTAACGTATTTATGAGTGCTTAAAAACACAAAAGGATCACAGTAATTACAAGATTCGCATTACAGCGGTTATCTCTATCTATGCATACATAACATTTGTCTTGCATTACTTCATAAGAATAACTGAGTGCAGCTCAAACATAATTGTAATAAAATGCATTCGTTACAGGTGACACAAACTTTCTAACATTATATGTTCGTGTTCCCAGATGTGAGCCCACAGCATGATTTGTTATATCTAAAAGTGTATACAGTTCAATAACAAGCCATTATCACTTAAAAAGCGAACAGTACAACGTAAAATATAAGTACCTCAGCACTTGACTTTGGTGGTAATCGGCGTGCTCGAACTTACTACTACTAGAAAGTACATATGAATCTCGGATATCGGCTGTACATAACGGAAGCTATATTCCTTCAGTTTTATTTCGTTCTACTTGACTCATTTCGTCACGAAGTCCTTCATTTTATACTTCTCAAGGCTCTTTATCCGCCTCCTTTATCTGTTTCCTAATCTCAATCTGCTATTTCTGTCACCAATATTATTTTCACTGTCCTCTCCCGGTAGTTCTTTGACTCGGTCGTCCATCTCAACGGCTCTACAATCCGACGTGTTGATGAAGTTCGTACGTTTCGAAGTTTCCTTCGTCCCTCATAGCATTTCTTTTATCGCCTGTCGATGGATACCTGTATTTCTGATCGGTACTTTTTTGCCAACAGCTCAATAAGACAGTTAAGGAAACGACTTTAGGATACTGGGTCGTCCTTATAAATATGAAAGTAGATAGATCGAGATGTTGTAGGCAGGAAGATAAAGAAAAGAGAAAAAGGAAATAGTGGATAAGTTCGAAGTAGTCGAAGATCACAGCATATTTCGTAGTCTAAGATCACATAGTTCCAATCATTCCGGTTCATTACCATGTCTTTTGCTACACCCCTGAGCTCTCTTTTAGGATCAATAGAACGGAACACATGGGTACCAGCCACAAAAGTGCTGCGCTACGGGTTGAAACGACTTAAGGTGTTTGGATTGTGAAAAAACGCAGAAAATGTTATTAATAATGGAATTCCTGGCTCAACTGCACTTAGTCGCTATGTCGCACAAACAAATGAAGGAAGCTGAACCTCAGAAGTTCTGTTAAATAATACAGAACCTATTGTGCATCATGAATAGGTCGCTGTGGCTATATAGGTCACTAGCTAATGTAGGATACATGCCGAACGCAAGAACAATGGATGTTGTTATTGCAGAAATATTGCAGCAATCTTTAATATCTATGTAACGCCCTATTAAAGATACTGGTTCATTACAGATACAATATATATTTAAAAAAAAGCACGTTTATCCAAGTCTAATACTACTCTTTGAAGGCGGCAGCTACTCGTGTCCTTCACGCTACATGGAGGACGAAGCTACTCTTGAAACTGCACTCGAAAGATACTACTGTCGTTTGTTCAGTTTCGGCAGATCTGTGCCACCAGACACCTCCTAGATCGGCAGCTCTCCCGAGACATATGACTTGCGCTCCTTGGCCTTCCTCTAAGGGCACTTTGCTGGTAACCGGGCCTGCGGTTCCACCGCCAATAGTACAGATCCGCTCCCATCGCCACGGACTTTGTTCTTTACTTAATGGAAAGTTTTTTGACGTTTTGCTTTTGGATTTTGTTTATCTTGACGATCTGTTTCCTTTGATTTTCGTGAAATCACTCACAAAGTCAACGTATGTATATCGCGATTAGCCTAGAAACCCCTCAAAAACTGAAAGAAACGTGAGAAAATACGGGCTAGATAACAAAAAAAAGGTATTCTCACTGAAATATTTGCCCGAGGCCAACCCCAAATGAATAAAGGCAGTTAAAGACTAGTGTAATAAACTAATATGTTCACATCAGCTCAAGCATTCGAACCAGCTTTATTTACTTGATCCGTCGATCCAAATATAATCCGTCTTTGTTTATCGTTTCTTCAAGGACGTGAAAATACACAGAATAGTGTTATCGAATCATACATGTTATATATTAGACTGCAATTATACTACAGAGTTGTAATAGCGACTATATTAAGAAGAGTTTTGGTACGAGGTCTACATATTGGCAACTGCAGCTGGGGGGCGAATGGCATTAACTAACCTATGCCATGCCTTCAAAACGATTTTGTCAACAAAGCACCGACCCGTTAGTGGAAAAGCATCCAACCGAGGCCGATCAATCAATACTAGGCAACGGAGTTGCTTGATAATGATATATTTGAATACATATATTTACGTTTCCCTCAGATGTGGCTTTTCAGTACCACAACGTAACTTTGAAAGGTCTAAGGTTTTGACGTCAATAAATGAGAACTACAACAAGAAGAGTGCAATAAAATTTTGTGGAAACAAAGAATAAAAATGAAGACTGCCTCTTTTATCATCATATACGAAAAAGAATACATTACCTTTTTTACATAAGGCTAAGTGCAGCGTCGTATGCAAATAGTCGGATTAACTGTACTTCAATGTACCTACTCGCTGACGAAGCTGACATAAGCACCTCAACTATCGTATCACAGTTAATTCAGTATATCCTTGCACAAAAACCTTAATAGATATTCTGTTTAGGCGTCTGCAACGTGCGCTGACTCTGGACCAAAAAGATAATAGCTAGAGTGTGTATTATGCCTTTGTTTCGAAAATAGTGATACATGGTTTCGTAGAGTAACTACTCCTACTTCCAAATCGGCTAACGGGACTGATACTGAAGCACGACGATTTTAGATTACTAAAAAGCAGACTGCTTTCACTTGACAGCTGTACGATTTCAGGCCAAAATTAATCACCTAGAACTAACGCACTAGAAAGCACTGTTTCACGCTGCAGCTGAATTCAAGGAACGCGCTCAGCCGGCTAATCCTTGCCCGACTCGATTGCCTATGTCTAGTTTGCTTCCTTACAGAGGGGAACCCAAAATTGCTTGCTTTTTTTGCTTGATTGATGAATTTGATTTGGTTGCCTGTCGTGCCTTAATGAATGGTACAAAAGAAAAATAGTCGGCAGCCAGATTGATTTTCTTAGCAATCATAATGATTGTAGAATATTTGTAGAAATCTATCTGCAAAGCATAAAACAGGATTGTCAGGAATGGGAAAAAGGCACATTAGACTGCCTATCTCGTCACGGTTGAGCAGATAGCCAAATCGTGTTATAGAATATATTTGAATGTATTTTTTTCAGGAATTCGTATGCTTTAACACTATTTTCCTGTCAAGGGTCAAACAACAAATTCTATACCGTACATTGAGAAATGCATTACATTTATAACAGCGCATGTTGGTGAGACGTTGAATCTGTGCAATATGGTCAGCCGCTCAAGGGCACAGATGGAAGTTTTGGTCACAAGCACACCGCACGACCTCCTAGAAGTTTTGTCATGCCGATAATGCAAATCATGACCGAGTCAACTTCGGTTTGCTCGTACTGTTTATTTGGACTTTAATATAGATCAGGTACAATATTTACGATATAAGAAATTTACGTTTGGCTTCAGACTTCATACATACAAAATCGTATTTCCCGGTCTAGACAGCACGAATAATCCGCGTAAGTAGTTGTTTAACCGTCTCAACCAAGCTCTGTACACAAATATAGAAGGACAATTCTAATCCATTGTTAGGGTTCGATATTTACATATGTAGAAGATTAAGAATAAAGAATAAGAATAAGAAAAAGTGGAAGATCTTTTGTCTTTCACTACAGATTGCTGGGAGTGCTCAAAAGATAATCGACCATGTCCATCCTATCACTGATCATCAAATCTACGTGAAGAACGCTTCAAATGTGACAACTTGTTTATAACGACTGAAATCCTGTATAATGATCGCCATAACTGTGCAGAACGCAGACAGATGCTGAATAGACGTCTAAAACTCAACTACTTTTTAAAACATAGATTACCACAGGCACTGTCTCCATAATCTGCAGTTGTTTTAGATCCGTTACAGAAAGGCTTACATTTGCCTCGCTGTTTATTTGTCTTAACTCAACGATATCGTTGTTCGAAGATAAAAAAAATAGCGCTTAAATTGATTACCCAAAATATTATATAAACTTTTTTTAATTACCGGTCTCACAGAATGTTAATGTGATTCCAACGCTACTAAAAACATAGCCACTTATACCGGTGATTTTCCTTAGTTAAAAAACACCTTGCTTCTTATTAATTCTGAGTAAACGAATATCCAATAAGTATGTTATAAGCTCCTAAAGCCACTTCTATATTGCTTAACAACAATATAGTATAAAAACTCACAGAACGTACGTCGAAGTTATTGTTCCTTATTGTTATGCCCTGAAGCCTGCGATAATCTACAAAATTTGCGTGAAACGATCGGTGTTAATCGATTGGCGGTAGTCAGTGGCCATGCTGCACTGACCCAGCAACCGGCAAGCCCTTTCATCTGTCGGGTCGTCGGCCTTCAGCTAATTCCGATATATGCCAATAGTGTGGGGCCTAGCTACATCGTTGAAAGATTGGAACCTGATAGTGTGTAAATTCACCAAAATTGGTACTTACTTTCATTTATGACAATAAATAGTTAACAACAATACATTAGAGTACGTGTCACTGTGTGCACAGCGATCCCCGCTGATATTATAGTGCAATATTAAGTAAAAGCTATGAATATTGTACTAATATATACAACATTGAATTTGTAGCATGTCTATAGCGTATTTACTTGTTTTCCTTTCAGTTAGGGTCACTGCATAT
>NW_019213188.1:11380-32217 GCF_002532875.2 Varroa jacobsoni | reverse complement strand
CTACCTCGAAAAATATCTGTTAGCTATGGACCTTGTGCACGTCGTGATGATCAGGAGCCACGGCCTACAGTTTCCATGTTTAATATTTTTGCGAAGCTCTCGTCAAGCTTTCAGAAAACTGTAGACAAAGCATAATTACATTGTTGCTGCCAATATGTACGTGCGTATCAGCGCTTGTAGTTTATCTAATTTTCTAACCCAGTCAAAAGAAAACAGAGTTCGAATTAATGGATTTAATTAACATGTACAGTTTCGTGTTTAAAAGAACCTTACTGCTTGGAGCACGTAAAAAAGAAGCGTGGCCGCACCGTTTTTTTTAGAGCGTGTGTCATATCATAAATAATCCTAATGTCAAAAAAGGGCAACGGAAATGCTGTTTTTCGAATCCGATCTTTGACCGGGCCGCTGCCCTAACACCCGCTTAGTGAATAATACGTTCCACTTCGAGACGGACTTGCTCGTACTGACCTTGATGTCAGACAGTCGAATCATTTCGCTCAGACTGGTCCATTATCCCTCTCAGCTTCTCGCGGAGCTTTCTCACTGTTCTGAACGACTTCGTTTTACAACTCCACTCGGCATGTTCTCTCTCGTGGTGCAGCTGGCGCTTTTGCGTATAGGCATTTAGCCTAATGCGCATTTTTCAAAAATGAACGAGCCTCACGAGAAAGAAGCAGCGCTTCAGTGCACGATCGGCCGACAGGGAACATCGAAAAGCAATATGAAACAACTGTAAATACTGAGAGCAAACCCATTTAGAATAGCAAAGGTGCAATAGTAGCTGGAATGGTAATGGTATAACCTCAGAGAAATAGGTAATCGGTTCGGCCATGCGCCTGCCGTAGGCATCAACGGAAGTCTCACTGCTCGCTCGTTTGTTCACTTCAACAGATGCTTTGATCACTTAGCAGTCTGTCGCAGCCAACTCACTTCCTATGCCGTGAAATTTCACATGTTTAGAACATGATGATAATGGAAGATGCAAAACAATCGAATAGAAAGCAGATCTGAAGACACTCCCTTTTCCACGTCTGCCGCTGCAGGCTGATGTGGCCTATCTGAAAATTTCGTACGCATCTACTGTTTATGCTTGCATGTGTGTTTGTATGGCTACGCGCAAAGTGAAGTGAGTATTTATATATTTCTTTTGGAGCGTCTGTACGGCACCCCATCTGTGCCTAAAAAGTGTCGGCACAAACTGCTCCGATACCATAGCGGGCAGAGCTCATTGGGATACTAAAACAAGTTAGCACGAGATTCAATTTGTTAATGGCACCTTCAACTGAACTCCTTACGGCAGCGGGGTATAGGAGGAGTCCCCTCCTGAAAGAGCTTCCAATACTCTTGCCGATTCTGGACCCTGCAATAGGTCTCTTTTGCTAAGATGTTCTTACTTGTCCTACTGACGCTTAGGCTGGCTAACTGAAGTCCCTCGTGCATTTCACGTGGGAGCAAAGCAAGCGACGCGGGCAAACAGATAATTCCTAACTCCGACCATTTCTCTAATGACCCGGACGTTTGCTACCGTCGCTCGTCCTATTGATGTCACTAGTCCTATTTGCTTCTCTCCTTTCTGCGAACTGCAACAGGAATCAGCTACAGTATTATCCCACATGACCAGCCGGTGACACCGTTAAGTCGAGCTAGCACTTCTAGATGAAGCTGGGACCAGTGGGAGATGTCCTTCTGGTTCGAATCCAGGTTTGATAACTTTTTAGGAGCCAGCTGGGGTTCTATTTGAAGAGATTCGATCGTGTACGTGTATTGTACTACGTGAATTGATAATTCTATAAGCGTTTACTTCGGTTACACATTTGCAATAGCAGTACCAAGGTAATTATTGCTCATCCGAAGGATCGATTCTTATCCAATAAGCTAACTTGTCATTTTTGGCACGTGGTAGATTTCTGTGATAAGCTAATTGACAGAAGGACACGATAGCGTATGTCATATATACGTTAATTATTTCTTGGCCCTTGTGGCCAAGGCTCATTTACAAGGAAGATCGACGGACTGTAAATGGCAGTTTCTATGGCAAACATCCTGGATGAGCGCGCTCAGTTTTATTCAAGAAATTCGAAATTGGCTGTATAACTATTACGGTTAATGGTTCTTAAACATATCTTCACACTTTAGAGCGGTGGTGCTCCTTTGTAAGCAGTTTATTCTTCTAAATGACTTCGTTGAAACACTGATGGTTTATGGTCTTTAATATAGCGGGGCAGAACGGGCTCCTAAAATCTAACCCTCTCGGTCAAAGCCCGTCAATGGCATCGTATCCCTTGTAATCTGTCATCTAATTACTGATTAACGAAATACACATTATTAGAGAGATAGCAGTCCATGAAGAGTACACATGGCCGCTCAGATATTGTATTATAGACCCAAAAGGATTGATGTGGTATCTAAGCTTTACCACGTTTTTATGATTATGACAGCCTAAGGACACTTAATCTTAATGTGTTTCGTCTATAACCGACATTTGTATTAATTTAGCAGAATGATTTCTCGCGAGGTATGTATACGTGAATTACGCACGTTGTATGAAAATATGCATAAAAAATAAAATTTCTATTCTTTATAGATGTCTAATCTTGCGATTCGTTATAGAAACCCACAGCATGCAGGCTGTCTCAGATAATATAACCATTTTTTATACATAATATAATGATGAACAACAATTTCCTCCTCTAAAGAGTTTCAGTAGTCGGAGAAATAACGCCTGAGGCGTGCATGCCTACCTGTCCTTACTGTCATAGGATACACTGGCTCATAGACCTTTCTCTCTTTTTATCGCTCTATATATAAATATATATATATATGAATGAAACGTGATTTCATTGATTATACCTTTGATTGTTTCGCATTACTCTTTCCTGTGGTCCATGCATTCATTTCTCAGCAGATTTGCCGTTTATCTACTTTTCAAGCAACCCTATCCTGTCGTCATACAACGAACGCTTCGGATCAAGCTACGGACCATCCTTTATTCAAAAACACCATCCTCTAACTGTTCGTCTCCATCATCCTGGTATACCGGTGCGCTAATAGTGTTCTCTCTAACAGCTGGAATATCGCAGCTCTCGTGTCTTTAGTCAGCGTGGACTTCCCGAACATGTTGGCCGTTCATCCTCTTTTTGTTGTGTAGGAATTTCGTAGGCGGAATCAGGTTAAAACGGGCGTACTTCAACTGAGCGGCAACCTGGGTTGCGGAGGCGCTGATGAGTAGTAACCTTGCATTGCCAGCGTCGTTGAAAGGGCCCTAAGCGGAGCATCGCGGCAAACGATGTAGCAGGGCCAGTCACTCTGATAGTTCTGTGGGTGGCATCATCATATTTATTTCGCTCTGCTGACGTAAGCGTAATACTAGCTGCTCTCTTGCGCATATGCGGATGGATAGTTAGATAGGCCGTGTGTGGCCGTGGTTAGTCAGCTGGAAGTAGCACTCTTCTCACACAACTTCCATCTTCCTTCCTCGTTCTTACAACAGTGCGGCCGAGTGTCACGCTTTGCCCAAACGGCCCTTTATAGCTATTTACAGTATTAGTACACACTGTCGAAACTCTCCTTAAAAACCTCGGAACTTTCATGATGGAACACTTCTTTTATGAGGTTTGTATTCAAGTGTGCAGTACGGGACGACTCACCACGTAGCGTATCACTTCTTTTCCGGGATATCATTATAAATAGAATGATGAACACTAATAAACCGAATTATTTTAGATTCTATAAGCAAAAATCATGGGTACTATGGGAACTATGATAGGAACGATGTCGCTTGTGAGTTTGAGTTCCTAATGGTTCGTCTCTTACTTTAAGTTTGGAGGCTTCTATCATATAATAAAATAAGAAAGTGTAA
Source organism: Varroa jacobsoni (assembly GCF_002532875.2). Lineage (NCBI taxonomy): Eukaryota > Metazoa > Arthropoda > Arachnida > Mesostigmata > Varroidae > Varroa > Varroa jacobsoni. The sequence continues at coordinate 28,358 of NW_019213188.1, read as the reverse complement.
AAAGAAAGTATGGTACTGTCGAAATGTTTCTATCAATTATTTAGGCTATGCAATGTACTTCACTAATGTCTTCATAGGTCCAAACGAAATTCAATAACAAGTTTTCTAATACATAGACACAGTTACAGCCTCTCGATTTCAGAAGACTTAAAGGAAATTTATACCTTAAAAACTTATAACAAAGAAGGAAGAAAAATAAACAAATTTATTCCAAACTAAGATAAAATGTTTAAAAACTACTTCGGTATCTGTTAGTTTAATTTCTGCCTCCATACTGCATATAACATTCCTAGATATCCATCTTATATATTGAGAAAAATAAATGCAAGTGCGACTTGTGTCTATGGTATGGAGAAGATCTCTTCGAAAAAGTGTCCTCATCATGACTTAACTATTGAGACCGGCTAGATAAGTATTTTTTTTTTATTTAATGCGCGCCACTATTTAAATGCTCTATTTCTTCTAAACCGCAACCAAAGATACAGATAGGCCAAAGAGTCCGTATTACCTATGCGTCTTATAACGCGTGTTCTAATTAATAAAAACAGATTGATTTCTTCACCATGGTAGAATGTCTTTACTCAGAGTACAAGGCGGGAAAATGGCTGAAATAAGTTCATGCGTGTAATTTTAACGCGTTCGCCGATTTTGTCATAGGACCCGTCCACAATGAAGGGCATGATTGATAGCGACGACAAGCTATCATAAACGAGCCATAGCAGTCAATCAATGCAAAAAACACAGCGGGCATACAAGCTAGTTCGCGTTGCATGAAACACGCGAGAAATTGCTAGGCTATGGCTAACTGTGATCAATGTATAACAATCGCAGGCCAACAGGACAAAGGTTAGAAAAAAAACAACTCAACAATTAGGTAAGCTTTAACAGTGAACAGGACCGCATTGGTATGGTTTATGAATGTATTTATAGATATCAGTTCCTCCGTGCTGATGAGCGAGAAATAGTTCATACCGTTGAATCGAACAAGCTAGGTAGTAGCAGGTGAGTATCATGTACGGCCTCAACAAGCTGGATCGATGGACTGAACATTTTTTATCAGGGTCACAGACCAGACCAATGAATATATGGAATAAGGCAATATGTTACTTTGTTAGGATAGATAAATATCCAGTGCAATCAGATAGGATCAGCCATTGGGTAAGCCGATCCTCATGCATATGCATGTATTGACCCCTTTAAACGTTTCTTTAAACATTGGGCATCTGACAAATTTTCAAAGGAGTACTTGTTCTTCAAATAAGCAGAGAATTCTTCCCTGCACCTCAGAGATCGCCAGTGAAATTAAAAACGAATTTCACAATATCTCAGTAGCATATATATATATAGTTTTTTAGATAAGTGACGGTAGAGACGCAAACCGCAAACTGGACGAATACGACGAAGTAAACGATCTCTCTTTTTAAAATGTAAAGTGGTTTATTCACTGCTTTTTATGTTACTTGGAGCAGTTGCGTTGATTGTTGCTTAATGGAAATCTCATAATAGGAATCCTATATTTATCAGGAGCTATTGCCACCCGTCAAACCGCCGCTCTACCCCTGCGGCGTCTCTCTTATCTACTCAGACTTTTGAGTTCCTGTCATAGAATCTATCTACGTAGCAATAAATGACTTTTCGCTCAACGTTTAGTCGTTCCTCACTAAGAAGTTCGTTTCTAGACAGAGATGAAACTTTGCAATTGTGCTATAGGACTCAATGACGACTAGAAAGTCCTCACCACGTCGTTCTGTTGCACGGGCACGTTGTCAGTCACCTCTCGTCACGCTAAAACGATAAAGGAAGGTCCTCTGGGAAAGGCCTGCCGGCGAGTCCCAATTTCTAGAAGTGCGTCAGCAGCTTGACGCTAACAGTAGCAGCAATCTGTCAGTTAGACAGGCGCTGAACGGAGTTACTCAGTAGTACCGCCGTTGTCGTTGGGCTTCGGGCCCTCTTTTACCTCCAACACAATTGTCCGTTTGTCTACTGCGAGATTATTCCTTCTAGCACAAACGGGTTTACCCGTCCCTCAAAGATCAGGCCTCATACACTTCGGCGCATTGCGCAGGCGTAGATTAGTAACGCAACGAGGATAGGAGTCATAGGTACAACACCAACACGAATAGAAGCGAGTAATTATGTGCGGCTAGGGCAAACATAGTGACAGTCCTCCCAGGCTAGCTCATCTGCAGCGAAGACCGTTAGCAGCAACAAAATTGCGCATGCTCGAGAAAATACAAGAGACCAATAAAGCGAATAGGTGGGAACAAGGAGCGACATATTGTTGTTGTATTTGTGACCGTCGCTAATTGTGCAGTTATGTGCGGCGGCGGCAGTCGAACCGGTCACATTGAAATGACATTAAGTGGGTTGAATCATTAAGAATCCGGGCTTCGTCCATGTATATAGAGTACAATAAAAGGTATAATTAGCACTATTGAAAAGGATCCTTTACGGTCAGCTATCACTACGCGCCTGAACAGCATGTGACGTGGCTTCAAGGAAACCTCGCATATGCTTTTTGCATAGGAACTATCACAGTTCTCTAACGATAAAAGAGCTCACATTCCCAATTAGATTTATGTTCGTATAGGAAGCATGCATTTGCGGTATATAGGGTGAGCGTAAGTTATTTTTACAAGCAGTTTGGCCCTAAAGTAACATACAACATCATATGTTTGCTTTGACGAGTAACAACAGCATATGTTGTAAAAAACCGTCGCGCCAAACCTATCTTGATCTACCTTTATGGTAGGCTATGGATAATTTTTAGCTACACCTATTTATGTAAATTGTGGGTACAATCTTTATTCTAGTATTATAGTACCTGTCGAATTACCTGCAAGGTTTCCTGATTTTTGCGACATACGACGATAGATCAGCGATACATATCCAGCGGATAAGATTTTGTTGATATTCGGTACGTTTCTCTTGTCGCTATAAATCGATAGTATTTTTATTGAATTAAAGCTAAAGTAACATTATTAATATTACTTAGTGGCGTTTCATTTAATCTACTTGCATGAAATTACAGGTCCATAGAGTACGTGGCTATGTACCTGTAATTTCATGGTATATCTTTGATGCAGCCTCGAAGTACCCCGAAAATGATCCGGTTAGCTAAATAGCGAATTTACAAAATAGATTTCAAGAATCGAGATGGCTAACGCTAGGCAACTGACTGAGATCTCTATTGAGCAAATATTTGCTTTAAGACCCTCAATATCCATTAGCGATTTCCGAGCGAAGTTAATCAATTTAACCACTCCAAAAAAAAAACTCGCAAAATATACGAGCTTTAAGTATTACCACGGGCTGAGATATTTACCCAATTTTTTTCTGCCCGCTACTTCTAGCTTCTGCATCCTTTTCTCGTTTCATAAAGCTCTAGCTTTTCGCTGCGCTATCTTAGCCTGCCTTAGGGCTTTACCAAGTACTTGGAGGCAAGCTGCAATAACACTAGAATATAGTATATACTTCTACGACTTTTTGCGATACCACTATTATTAGAAGCTCTTCTGAGGTAAAAGGGGCAAGACGTTTTCCTCTTTAGCTTTGCCTGAACGTTACCATCAACGTCCACAGGTCAGCGACATTACCACTGACTGTAACTACCTTATTCGAAATTGTGAAAACGTCCCATGCGCTAGTCTTAGCATTGCGGGTGGGAGCAGTGTACCTTTCTTTCTTTCCTTCCCATTTCAAGGTCTATCATATTTTCTGGGTTCACTAAGAACCAATACAATTCGCAGATAATTGGTTGTCCAGTTCGGCAGCCATCTGAGCGAACGACTTCAGGTAGGCGGTGAGCGCTTTCTCGATTCTCAAGGCTACCGTGTCAGCTCTGAGAGCTCTGTATTCTACGCGAAATCGACAGCAGACTTAGAGCCCAACAAATCTTCTATTGCCCCCATCCCAATAAAGGAACACCAGTTGATCGACAAAGAAGGCCACGGAAGGCTGTGTAGTGCGAATCCCATGGCGACAAAGGGAACAAGATTTAGTATAGGAGAACCGGAACTCAAAGGTGAGACAAAGGGGCTGCGACTGGGTTGCATCTGCTAGAGAAACGCTAATCGGTCAACTGATCGATAGTTTGCCAAGGCATCCATCTAGGCTAGTCAGCTATTTCAGAGCTGCTTAGACTAGTGTAGGATCTATTAAATGCTTTGAGAGGGCAAAGCAAGGTAAGCGAGTGAAACGTAATGGAATCGAATGAGATGCTCGTGGCGGCGACAGAGATGCTGCGGGCGAAATCTTGCTAGGACTACACGAGTCAAGTGCAGTATATAGGATAGAAACTACGAGAAAACGCCGCTGGGACATCGAAAAATGACTTCTGCAATAACAGACCTGCAGACAGGTCAATGTCTACCTGACTCAGGTAGAGGACAGAGAAAGAGAGAATAAGATTCGTGTGGAGCCCCACAACGGAGCCAGGCGACACACACATAGACAAAGATGGTTCAGTAATTTTCGGTCGTTGCAAGATGTAGTGACAGCAAAGCAAAAATAAGATCACGGTTGCTAGCAGAGATAAAGTACTGCTGTAAAAGGCTAGCAGTGGCAAATCGGTAAGGCATCAAAAAGCAGTTCCTCAGAGTCGGGAAAAAGTCAAAGTGGCGAAGGAACCGACACAACTAAAACAGTTGAGGCTTGCGTCATGTCGCGACAAGTGGCTCCGCTAAAATTTAAACATTAAAAAGAAAGTTATCCCATAAACGGCATAGAAAATACATAATTTGTAATTGAAGGGAGTCACTTCAATGTTAAAATAATTGTCCTCATCATTTATAATTCAATGCAACAAATTAAATGTATAAAGTACAAAGTAAACAAAATAAATGTACGAAACAACACGGAAACGAATTAGTTGTGAAAAAATAAGGTGAGCAAAAAACTGGATCGTGGCAAACAAGTGAAGTAACTTGTATAAGCCGCCTGAAGAATATCTACCAGTCACTGTCACTCAAGACGGAAAAGTCATTAGGAATAATAATGTACGAGAAAGGCTGATGGCTTTTCGAAGAAGATTACAACTGGCAGGTAGATCAGACCTGTGTGCTCCAATATATAATACAGCATATGAAGGCTGGAAATAGTCGGGAGCTCGGTGTTGCCGTTAAGGAACAAGTACCGAAAGTTAATGTCGTCAAGGAGATTGGAAGTATGTGCGTGTGCACGAGTACGAAACAGGGAGCGCAAAAGACATCGTCGTGGTTGGCGGTGTCGCCACTGTTATTCCAAGACAAGGTAGTGTAAGCTGGTCTATACATAAATTACCTCGCCGCTGATTCAATTACGTAAGGTGTGAACGAATCTGTTAGAAATTGGGTCACAGGTAAATTTTGGGGTTTGGTAGGAAAAAATATATATATGTTTAAACAAGGCAAATGTATCGAAAATGGTGGATGGTAAAATAGTGATATATATTATAAGAATATTCCATAGACAAGTGAAAATAATGCCCTCGAATTTGAGAAGCCATGTCGAGTGGAACCTGAAGACAAACAAAACTAATACGACCTGCTCGAAATAAAAACGTAAATGTTTTCTTCTTTTGTAGAAAAAAAAGATTTCTTTTTTGGTTTAGAGTTTCATAGACCCATAGAACAGAACATTAACCTGTATCTAAATAAATAAAGTTAAACGGTTACTTTTGTATATTGTAAGTTTCCGCAAAGTAGACAGCCTTTCCTTGCATTAGATGTATTTTTTTTTTAAATAGGACATAGAAGGCCGTTGCCAACACTTTTGCTTAAAGTTACATCGCTTTTCACTGGTCTGAAGCTCATAAAAACTGAGAACTGTACAGCATAGAACATTACATCTGTACTAGTAGTTTAAGTAAAAATGCCTTGGAAGTTAAAGGGAAGGAGAGAAGTAGGCGACGTCACGAAGCGAAACCCTACAAGCCAAGGCTAGCACGTCGATTCGCCCACGGAGGAAAATCCGTAGACATCATAACCCATTGCTGGCTATGCTGATTACTATGTCGATTAGCCTTGAACGTTCTGGTTTAAAGGAAAAAAACTCAACTTACATGAACTTGTTCTATACACTTACAGCCGCTGTGTAGCGTATATATACGCCGAGCAGCGTACTCTAAAATAGCAATGCGCCTACAAAAACCAACCTTCGCTCTCAAATTAGTCAAATCACTAGGGGCATAAGCATGGAACGCGTTTTTTTGTGATGTGCTCGTAATGGATTGACTGTAGTGGCCGGCATAAGGAAAACCTGACATTGATAGTTACACATTACACATAGATACGTTTACCACAAGCAATGCTATTAATAATATAGCAAACAAGAAACGTTCACAGGTAAGCAAATATGGGACATCCCCTCTTATTATACTACTGAATATACACCTAGAGACAATATTCCACCTGATTTAGGTGGCATCGTACGGCATCAAATCGTCGTTATCACGGACAAGCAGTCACACAGAGGGCTTAGGAGCTGATGAACGATCTTGGCCAGCTGTCGTCGGTCAGCCCAAGATGCAGCTAACGCCAGTTGTACTTGGCCGTGGGGATAAATACGGTTTAGAAATGGCACTTAGTCCTGGGCCGCAACTGTATTACTGAAAGTGGCAAAGGGCTACGGGGCGTAGACTCACTAGCACCACTCACTACTGTCGTCCACCCGTCCCGTATAATGCGAAATATAATATGTCCACTACAATAAAGAAGGAACTAAAACGGGGAAAGCTCAGCGAGAGTATGGCGGAAATCGGCACGAGACATCCTGAATATCCGCATACATTCGCTCTATCTCTCTCTCTCGCTCTTGGCCTATCGGTCACTCGCGCATCCGCAAGGGTCAGTCAGGCCAGACTGACCTACTCGTTTACGATGCGTGTGCTTCTGAAGTACTAACGTTGTTTATTGAAATTTTGGGGTCGTCCTCTGTTTTTCTGATCCCTCCATGATTTGAGCCGCTCTAGCTGAGCTCGAAAAGAAGCAGCTGCAGTGTATATAGAGATCGCGAAAGAGTCTACGAAGACGAAGAGAGGACAAAGAAATACGCTATAGTTGCTTTGCAGCGATGCTAGCGCTCGCACAGCCGTAGGTTATCGGACTAGATTGTACCGTACAAATGCATGCAGAAATTTGGGAATTTTTCACATACAGATTACGCCTATTCTTCAAAGTAGACCTTGATCTAGCCATTACGATTACTTTAAATAAAGTAATCGTAATGGCTAGATCAAGGTTTTAAATTGACCGCTTCGTTAGTAACGCTGACCAGAGGATGGATCGTGATGGTCCAGTCTATTCGGTCAAAGGGCCTGTGTTAACATCTTGCGATACCGCACGAAGTTGCTTTAAACCAAAGATCTTCATATACCCAAGCTTCTATAGATGCGTTTCTGACATAAAGGATTCTCACTTGGTCTGTGCGCGGTCAGCTTTACACGATGATCCGTCATCTATTAATGGGCTTGCGCACTATGCCCGTAATCTAGAAATGCTGTTGGAAATATCTTCTTGTTACTTTGTGTGTGCCATCAAGAAGATTCGATTCTTACCGAGCTTTCTGATAGGTTGTGTTCTATTTGCACTTCTTCCTCTGGGGCAGAATGATCAATGGTTTATGTTTTTCTCTGAAGCCTATATGATTTTTCAAATTCAACTCAGTTACCTTCGCTTTGTTGTTTGATGGCGGTCTACTGTATGTTGTACAAAATCGAACAGGACACAAAGATGGCAAATGCTTTGATACAGCTAGTACAAGAAATGTTCTTACCACAACCAATCGGATGATCAAAGCTCGAAGACGCAATTGTATCTAGAATAATTTGAGCCTGTAACAAATCGACCTGATGTCTAGATACTACTAAATATTGCGCGTCTTGTTAGGGCATTTATATATAAGATGGTGTTCATTTTCGAGAGCGCATGCTTACAACGACTAATGAGAACCTTAAATTAACCCCTTAATGAGAACCTTAATTAAACCCTTACAATTATATATTGTTTTGCAGCAAATAGAACTTTATCAATAGTCAACAATGTAAGGTCAACTAGGGAAGCAAGAAGCTTGCCTGACCTCAGCGAGCTAAAAAATCGTTGAGAAGCCTGCAAATATCACGGTCGACCGATAGGAACTTGAGACACCATTCCTATTAAAACAAAAAAAAAGCATTGTCGAACGGTGCTTCTCATAAGCTATCATACGAATATGTTTCCTTTTATTGTTTTCTATTCAAATAAACATAAGCAGCTCCAGTGTACTTATGGAAGAGTCACACGAGCAATCGCTCACATCAAAGCTGAAATACCAAAAAAGTGTTAGCGAAGGAAATATTTTTGTTTTTATAAGTATAAATTTTCTTCACTAATATTTTTTTGGTTCCTACAAGTGTTTTTTTTCAGTTTCTGCAAGTGGCATATCGCTGTGAGTCATCTGATTTTCTTTGACTCTCGTCAAGTTTATGCGACTAAATTGATGTACGAAGTAGTGAGTAATCTTGTCATCTGTCTGTTTAATGTCGTAAATTAGAAAAACACTGGAAATGACGACAGAGAGATACAGACGCAGGCCAAACTCGAGTCACCGATTCCAATGTGATAATTTCGCCTTTTTGATATAATGGGTACGCGTGCAGCTTTCCTGGCTCCAATATGGAAAGATATCTAAAAAAAAATCCCATCTCGGGGGCCTCTCAAGTGCGACGGCTGGTAGGCCCGGTTAGATCTGTCTCATTCTAAGGACTCACAATACGAACACATCTAAGGAAAGATGTGTTCGTATTGTGAGATAAAGCCGATAAGTATTAGAAGTCTGTTGGCTACAGCAAAAGAGAGAGACAAAGATTATTTTTTTAATATGTCGAAATGGACCTCTATTCTAACTAACGGCGATGTTTTATAGCACGACGAATGAAGTGTGAATCGTTTACGAGAGCTCCCAGCAACGTTGCTCTTAGGTTATCAGTTGCTAACAACGATTGTTTCATTCGAAGTTAGAAGAAGAGAATCACTAACCTCATACAAAAGCTATCAGGTGACTGTATTGAGCACCATGCACTCACTCGGATAGACCTAAATGAGTCGCCTTAATACTTGGTGCTATCGCTTTCATCAAATACCGCTCAACTAGGTAATAGTTTATAGAAAATATAATGTAAGGCTTCTCACAGCACCCTACAGACACCTGAAATCGGCTTTTACAAGCAGCGTTTTTTGAATATATCTACTATTCGTTAAGAATTGTTTATGTTAGACCGGAAAATGTATGGGCGGGTGCAGGTGCAGGCCGTTTGTCATAATGAACCACGGATATTATTTTGACTCAGTAGACACTGATATAGTATATGTGATTTCAAACTAAAAAAGCTACATTAAAAGCTTCAAGACTTGGGCCTTAGCTCACGAAACGGATACTGAACAACAGTATAGTTTATGTATGCAGCCAATGCCGGTGTTAAAATAAGATACAAACTTAATCTTTAACGATCGATTTTCAAACCCACCCACATAACGTTTGGCCATAGCGCAAGCGCATTGGCGCGCCATTTAAAATGTTAAATACATATAGAAATATATGCATTAGACAAACGTAAAAAAAGCACAGATATAATCTTATGTCATAATGGAAGTCTTAACGTTCTGCTCTCTTTTGTGCAACTCGCGTGTAGGTAGCTGCGCTTTGACCGGATGCCATGTAACGTCGCCGTATTTCAATGGGAGACCATTTATTGTTCCTTGTCTTCTTTTGTATCCCAAATGGTAACTTCTACAGAAACGCCACCGTGGTAATCGGTTACCTAAGGGCTTTTTAATTGGAACTCATTCGGATTCATTGTAGCGGCTGCCATATTATCAGGTCTGTTTGCTTGTGGCTAGCGGCTTAACAGAGCCTAACGAGTCACAGCGATCGAGAGCATATCAGAAAATCTGGGTAGGTGGCCTGTTGCCCTAAGATTTCGTCGCGAGGCTTCCTACTAGCTAATATCTCCGTTACCATCAATGTAGTATAGCAAATACGGCTTTGTGGCAATGGCTATAGCTACTGGTGCAAGGATTTCATTAAATAGTAATTTGGGTGCGGCAACAGTTTCACAGACGACCAGCCAGGCGAACATAAGCTGAGGTGTTCTTTTCTTAGCTTCCGAAGGCTTCAGAGCGAAGGTGCACGAGTAATCTACTGATCTAAAATTTACTCGCTCTGTTAAAGGTCAGTCGTTGTGAACCCAATATGGACAGTTGCACGAAACTGAACTGAGGACATCGTACGCCGTTCGTAGAAAGGCCGTAGGCTCCCGAACTCGACTATGATACCGAAGGCCATCATAGGAAAAAGAAAGAAAGGTTTTTATGAGTAAATGCTAAACTCGGTGTTCAAATTCAAACGGGTTCCGTTCAAAAGAAATTTAGTATAAAAGGTTTATACATATATACATGCTCCATCTCGACTATAAGCATACTAATGAGTAAGCACCAAAGTCTCGATGTTAGATGTACTACTGTAAACCTCAAAATCTACTGAAACCTCGATTAGATGTTTTCCAAGCTGTTCTAAAGTCCGCCGTACTCCGATATGGTAGTTTTGAATTAATATTCTATGTAGTATTTAAGTCAATAACTTAATTCTGTTTGCGTTCGGCGCGCCCATCCGCAGCAGTTGCGCACTACCGTGTACCAGCTTTCTGATGATAGCTTTCTTGCCAGTCATCAGTGAAGTGCACTTTATCAGAAACACCTCTCAGTATCAAGCAAAGTACCGAAACTACCCAGTGTGTGCCTTTCAATGTAACAGTAATACGTCCATCTTATTTTGTTTGTGTATTCTGTATTATTGCATGTATCGTACCTCCTATTTCTTGTGTCATAGAATCATTTGTTTAACACGGCCGCGAAACCACTGGCAAATAGCTTCTGTCGTTCCGGAAAATTAACATTCTGGCCTTCGTGGAGAAGGTGTCCATGGGAATCAGTCTTAGAGTCGGCAAGTGAACTTGGAGTGGACAGACCAAAACATTCCGACGATCCTTTGTACTAAACTCGAGTCAACTACAGAACGCAGCTTTGTCTGAAAATATCTCTTTAGACAGCGATCGTTCTACTTAGCTATTTGCTAGCGTCCTTACACCAGGCTTCTATTTGTTAATTTTTAAATTATCGTTGCCGTTTCAGCATCAGGCCTTATTGTAGGTACTGTTCGTGTTGTGCAGCGGAGTTCACTAAGGTAAGCGGAAAGTCCAATTGGCATTGCAATAACGTGTTGAACTACTATTTACCATATAATTTATGTATATGTAAAACTATTCGTGACAAATTACGTTATTATGTTAATCGCACATTGTAAAGTATTCAAGTGATTTTTTGCAGTCTCATATCTTTTAAGCCAGTTTAAAATCACGCTGTTATAGTTTAATTGTAGTTATTTCCAGTAAGAGTGTCTCCTCGTTTAACCATGATCATTGCCTTTGTACAGTTATCGTCCAAGCCTCGTTTTTCATTTGTCATTAACAGTAAAAATTCGAATCCTAAATAAAATCACGATACCAAAAATGTCTATTGTGTAAACAACGTTTGTTCTTTGTTACCCAAATAATGGAATGAGGTTTTCAACTGCCCTAGAGCTCGTTTCGGAAAGCATACTTAAAAATGATCCCCGAAATAGTTCTTCACTATTTATTGTGAGACCAGTCAGTTTCAGCTAGAGGCATCGACCTGTGCGCTTCTCAAATACATTGGCTTCTTTGATGGATCTTCTCTAGATATACGAATCACGGTCCTTTTAATCATGTGATAGTTTCCACATTTGTTTTTAGGGATTATTGTGAAACTTGAAATTTTAAGGCAATAGTGATATATGCCGTGATCGTGCGAGGATGCCAAGGGTGTGCCAATAAAGGAGCTAGAGCAGTGGTATCTTTATCAAAGCTCTGAGGGGGCAACGCTCTTGCTCATGTCATTCTTCGACGTGCGTTCGCCTGTCTATCTGACCCAACGACGAAGACTGCCCCAAAAGGAAAGAAACAATTCAATAAGGCAGGCATCTAGATTCTTCTATTTGTCTTACTTATACTAGGACGGTAGCATGGCACAAATAGTAGAGACTGAGCTCGTGCAAGCTCCCCATTCACCGGCGAGCTCCAGAACGCGGTGTTAGTAAAACGTACGTCGTTGCAAGTAGAACGTACTGTGAAGTGCTGGCAAGAGTTCGAGGAACTCGAGGTAATGAAAAGAAACTGCGCAAGGATTTGACGAAACTAATAGTGGTCGCGGAAAGAGCCTTTCAAAATAATGTGGATTTCTTAAAAGTGTCCTTAATTCATTTGACTTCAAAAATACCGAGAGACCAAAAAAGACCGCAGAGGAAAATAGTCTAGGCCGCTCCATCTATGTATACATATATGTATATATAGATGGAGCAGCGGCGACATAATAAAAAAGACGTCAGATGAACGTTTACCCGGTCGGTCGAAGGCGTTCGCCTCGCTGATTCGGAAATCTAGAATTGAGTTTTGCTGCTGTCGATCGCCTGTTAGCTGCTAAGCTTCTGCAGGTCGTTCTCCCTTTCTACGGGACCTATGTTCACTGTCAATGCGCAGTGGCAATTTAGTTCTCCCTGGCTACTGCTTTGTTAGATACAGCTCACAATATTGGCGCCACGCGATGCGCCTGTTACCGTTTCTTTACTTGCGAAACTCCTCAGCAGCATGCGATGTTGATGGCTGCCGTAGCTGAGAGAACAGGATATTGCCGGCTAGCCGGCCGATCACTACGCACAGGTTTGATCGACGAGCCCGAAATTCTGACGGACTTAGAAGACCGATGAAGTAAAAATCAGAAGTGCTAGACGTTAGCTTCGCTCAATCCGCGCCGATCGGATTAGTACGCACCTCGAATATACCTCGTGCGCTAATTCTACTAGCTGCTGTCGTTTTTTAGCTGCTCCGTCCATTACCTGATCATTCTACCTCTGGAAATTTTTCCCGCGGGCGAAAAAGGATCCGAACAGAATATTTGTGCTAGTAGCAGGATATCGTAGCTCGGGTGGTCTGTTCCTCGGATTAGTTAGTGTGACCCCTTCTTCCGAACGGCCTGTTCTAAAGTAAATACGAAAGTCTAGACGAACGAAGAGCATCTAAAACAAAGATCAGTTCAACTCCTTTGTCCGAAGCATTTGGAGGAGACTATCAATTATTAGTAGAAAACTACACATTCTAATAAATTTTATTTCGTTGTCTGAAGGTTGTAATCGACGAAAGCTCATAATAATAATAATATTAGTATTTATTACGTTTGATATTACGTTTACTTCACATCGTCATGGGCTCACACTGCGCCATGCATGGTACCTTACTAGGGCAACTTTATTACACTGAAAAACGCTCTTATTTCTAGGCATTGTCAGTTAGCTCACAACATACGATTACTTGTTTGTTGACGATTTCTAATAAATTTTATATACAATTTATTTACAAAAAAATATCTATTATCACATATTTACTGCTTAGAGTGACGTTTGTTCAAGCCTAGACGTCTGGATCTCGATGTGACTGTTAACTATGCAAATGAAGACGCCAAGGTCCAAATCGATACGCCGAAAACTTTCGTATGACGCTTCGAACGCAGTGGGAAATAGCAGCATTGTGATGGGCTTTGTTTTCATAATCCCCGTATGCTACTCTATAGATACTAGGAAGCAGGCCATCAGCATCCGGTTTTCAGCGTAGAAACTGCACTCTAAATGAAATGTTATTATTATTATTATTTACCATGCCTCATTAGGTGAACTATGACAAAAATGCCCTGCGAGTGGTAAGAGTACGTTAAACCATCAGCGGCTCGCATGCTATAGTTTACTCGGGAAAGATAAAATCGGTAGAATAGTTAGAAGCATCTTATTCCGGTCAGCGCTAATTAAGGTCACTAATTGAAACAGAGATGATATAGATCTGTACGTCAGCTAAGGTCTTGTTATAACGAACCCAAAATATTTTTACACTAAAGGAAGCTATTTAAAAACCTACCAGAGAGTTATTTATCCCCATAGCCTTTTTGATGGTTTGGTTACATAAGTAATAATCTTTCAGCGATATATTTTGAAACTTCGAGCAACGATTTTTTCTAGCAAAGACTAACTTGATCTAGTAAAACGCACTATTGGACAACTGACTTAGACGCACGATTTCGCCGCTCTGCATTATTATATCTAATCGGTAAATATTATGACCTACAAACAAACTATGATGCACGATTCGCTCAGATGAGAACAGGCAAAACATAGGTGGCGCTTGTGGTGAATACTCAGTCCTGCATCGACAAAAAGGGGAAAAGCTTTGAAGACCTGAGGGAAATATCGAGCCAAACAAGACGGTGAAGGACACGTAAGGGCGCGGGAAGGTACAAAATGCAACTTTCGCATGAAAACCAGTTGAAAGGATTGAATCTCTAAAAAATGAGCTTCGCTAGTCAGTGCAAATGACTTGAGTAAAGTTATATCTGTGTCTACGGAAGCCCCGCACGAAAAAAAGATGATATCTGGAGCAATAAGTACCGAAGCAATAAATTCGGCCGTTCATTTGTCAGCGAAGTATTGGACGACAAAATGACGGTGCCTGCCTGTTACAACAGGTTGGAGACTGACTCTACACCTAGTTGAAGGCGGGCTGTGGAAATGCTGAGAAATACTAGAGAAAAAGTACGGCTCTTTGGCTTGAGCGACACAGTTGTTATTATAGTAATTGAATTGAAGTCTGCCACGATTTTTGTCAGGTTTATAGTAACATTTCAGATTTGTGTATATATGGTTCGTGTCGTTTATCGTTAACTCTTTTCCGAAACGCCTAATATTTATCTTCTTTTCCCAGTATCTTGTCTTTTTAATGGTGTGCTCATTAAATATCCAGCTTTTATCATGCTATTAACCAAGAGTGTTCAAGAGCAGCTTTTAGTTATTTCACTAAATTCATGAAAGGTATCGATGCGATGAACGAGCGATTTGCTGAATCGCTGGCTCATCAATTTGTCACACGATAGGAACTTTTGGGAAAAAGCAGAAGCAAAAGATTGGATTGAATGGAAGAACGTGGCGTTGCATTGAAAGCATCGGGGCACGGCAGACGATCAAAGGAGCTGGAGAGACCGCGTTGAACTAGTGGCTGTAGTTACAGCTACCGCACCCATTCGCCCTTGGGACACCAAACAGGATGGCTGTTAAAGCGAGGATCAAGAAAAGTGCGGCGGGGGTTTTGCACTCGGTGCAAAATAGACCGGACGGCAGATATCGATAAAACGTAGAACACGGCTAGTAAACGGAGCGGATAGCGGAGGGAGAAAGGGTGGGCAGGGGACGCCAGTGGCGGTAGGCGACCCAGCGGTCGAACTGTCTCAGTGCCTGCAGGTGTTATATTGACAACAGGGAGAATGGGCAAACGAGTTCGAATTTGAGATTAATATCGAGAAAAACGTACGGTACGATGCTGCTGTTACGATGATAAGGTGTAGGTAGGACTCTACCAGGCGACATGCAGAGGATAGCTTGCAGCCTACAACAAATAATACCTTTGGACGGAAATCCACAAGCAGAATTGCCTAAATTTGGACAGACTGTTGTAATGAAATATTTGGGAAGAACCATATAGTTACAACTGTAGTACGACTATAGTAGCGCAAAGCAAATCTATGTCAAGGACGAATAAATGACGATAATAAAAGGAACAGAAAAAAAATATATGTTGTTCCTTCCTCTTACTGGCAACATGTCTGTGATAGATATCTGCACTATAGCTGGTAGGTGCCCGAATATTCTGTATAGATCCTTAGGTAAACGACAACGAAGTTCCACACTGTATTGTTTCACCATTACTCATAGAGTTTCTTAAACTAGTACGATCAAGGCTATCGCTATTGCATGTCCTGGTGCATAAATTCTAGTTGGTTTGTAGCAGATCTATTCGTTCTTCGGCGGAAAGAAGCATCGCACCGAGTATGGAACGGACGAAGGCAACACGATAGGCTGCAGATATGCCAAAACGTTTTTTCGTTGAATTAGTGATTCTTTTTAGTAAGCGAGATCACCTTATCAATAATTCGAATGTTAATATAGCACATATTATATATAATATAATAAAGGCTCGATTCGAACAATTAGATATTCAACAGAGTGGGAAAGAAGACCCGCTATGCCTATGAGAGCCGGACAAGGTCAAAAATGCTTAGCAAGCACTAGCCCAGAATGTGGCAATGCTTACATTTTTGCGGTCTCTCTTACGTCATTTTTGGTCACCCGAAAATGGAAAGGGGTGCGATGAAGAAATTTCGTTGCAATAAAATGATTTTTTTCTCAGGGTATCAGGAAAAGCCATTACGGATATACGTTTTTATGGTAGGATTGCCGTTTCCCGCTGGCCACCTCGAAAGAATCAAGCTGAAAACTCGGTGTTTTATTGAGTTATGAATCACTCTAACTGTTACATTGTTTCTACCAGTACTCGTTGTTTGATTATAACTACATTCACTTTCAAATTGCATCCAAATAGGTCGTTCTCGAATTCAGTTGGATCCTTCAGGGCTACGATATCGCCATTCAGAGGAGTGGTTACATCACTCTTTTTTTCTGGCCTAGTTATAACGTTCGGCAGGTAGACTCGGAGAGAAATACTTGACTCCGTACATAGCCAGTTGCTCAACACTGAAGTTACCGACTCCACCTGTGCTGACGGGAAATATGTAGGTAGAGATGACATTATTACCGGCTTTGTCTGTCACAACTATAGACTCCTAAGATCATACGGCGCTTAGAGCAGACACTTCCAGAAACCAGTATCGCATTGTATTCTTATTGTTTATGAACTGTTTATAACATATTATTTTTCTACTTAGGCCTCGTGTTTCGCTCAGTTCATTCTAGTTTTTCTGGAGTATTTGATCATAATCCATGCATATTGTTGTGCTGTATGACAGTGCAACCATCGCATACGCTACTCACTGAAACAAAAAGTAGAACTCTATAT
>NW_019213188.1:0-11275 GCF_002532875.2 Varroa jacobsoni | reverse complement strand
ATGTATATATATATGAACATTTACACGAAATTCGTACCTCTCCTTCTTGAGCTCGATATTGCGCTTTCGGAAGGCTTCGACCAGAAGCTGAAGATCCTCGGCATACTGCTCATGCAATTGTGACAATTGCTGCGTGAAGTCGGCCACTGGAAATCGATTTCAAGTACATAGATCAAAAGAACAAACAAAATAAAAAAACAAAAAGAGAAAAAATTATTTGCGAGAAAAAGCAGTAAACTACGATTAACTGTCGAACGTACCTAAGTACATATGGTTAATATAAGGTGTGCTTATTTATCGTGTTGTATATTTAATAAAATGCAAAAAAATAACCGAAGATTTGGAATATTGTCGTTTGACGGGCTTTTAGGGGAGAACACAAGTGCCTACACGATTCTAAAATTAATAGCAGGTTTATTTCTAAGATTTGCTCGTTTATGTTTGATTTGGGATATTTTATTTAAACGAAGAACTATAAGTTTTAGGAAGTATATTATTTATAACAAAAGAAACAACCATTTCAAATCTCTAGAAAATATTGATTTTATTATTTCCGCCTAAACACACAGATATAAAAACCAGGCGGGACTATACTAGGACTTGTAAACATCGAATTCAAGATAATTTTTTTTTTTTGGATAGTTCAAAATCGACCTGAATTAACGAAATCGAAATGAAGAAAATACAAATCTGGCTTTATTAAAGGTTGTTGCAAAAACAATTTTCCCAGAGTCACATGAGCTCAATAGAAGCATGTACAGATCCAAAAAGGAGGCTGAATCTGGCAGCAAGGCCCTATAGTTTTGAAACGTTCCATTTGTGGAGTAGATTCTGCTAACTACGGGAAGTGCAAATGGTACCGATTAACCTCTATTGTTCTTTAAGTTCTTTTCTGTGCACGAGTCACTTAACTACAACATCTACTCTGTTTTTTTTTTATACACATTGTTCTGAGCAAGGCGTTGTTTTATCAGAAAACCTTTTGGTAAAAAATAAAAAGCCTGCGCGCTGCCAACTTGCAACAACGGCTCCACGTTGGCAAATTATGTACAATTTCTACGAGGCGGATACATCTGGCTTAAACAATGGCTTAACGAAGATATACGAGATAGCCGGGTACTTGCCTTTTGTGATTCATAGAAAAATGTACAATATTTTAGAAAAATCTTTACTTAGTGGCTAAATAAATTGACATAGTAATTTAAAATCTACATATGTGTACATAGATACTAATGCATGAAAGATGTCACTAATTTAATATGCAAGCATGGTTGGGTAGCATTAAGAAAATGATTAAGACTGGTACAATGCATAATGGTAACACGTAGAAACCATAAAGCTTGTTATATTGAACCAAATCACAAATTTTGCCGAATTTCCGTCCAAGTTCCATAAGGGACCGTGTGCTGATCGGACTCGACCTGGACGATGCAAGGCCTTGGTAGTACCAAACAAGATAATTGCCAATGAACCCTATGACGTTTAGTACTTTTGACAATACCATGTACCAATGTGGAATCATTATTTATTACTTTTAGCCGTCCTCAAAATACACGCAAACACACACACAAATTAGTCTTTACTTCAGTGCACGAAATGTTTGCGATTATGACTTAATCAGCAGTACCTATATAGACGGCAAGCATGTTAGGGGTCAGTACTCTAGTGTAACGCTAACGCAGACACGGACGTAGAACGAAAAAGGTTACTTCTATGAGCCCAGAAATCCAGTGGTTTAAATCCCACAACATGCATGTAAATACATGTGTCGGAAGAAACATATCTCCGTTGAGGAGTCGTCAGTGCTACCGCCATAGTCATTCCCTTGTTCCTCGGACACATCTCTATAGTCGTACAACTGGGTTGTGGCTATTCGATGGAAAATAGGTACTGAGGTTCCGGAATAATTAACCTATTTTTCGAACGATGAGCCTTCATAGCGCTTACGAAGAGCGGTCATCGTCTGAGGTTGTTGCGAGAAAGCTACTCTGGCGACAGCAGTTCTATATAGCACCGTAACGTATGTATACGTGTATGAAACAACGAGAAACACTATTGCACCATTCATTCGAGCTTGCTGTCGCTTATTGACCACTCGTATTGAACAGCTCTAGCTGCCAACTTTAGTTCCAATTTGAGCAAGTTGTTTATGTGAAACATTGAGCTTGCCAACCTGCTAGCAGCTTCTGCCTAGTGACTATGCGTCCATGTATGTATGTGAATGAAACTTCACTAGGCATACCACAATAGAGTGTGATAGCAGTCATGCAGTCTCTCTAACAATTCCTAGCCTGCCCCGACTTATACAAGTCACGATGCAACGGTAGAGTGCCAAGAAGAAGCATCTTAGAAATAGCGAGGATGCCAGTAATGTGAACAGCGAACGAAGGTGAAGCTTGAGAGATAGAAGGACCTGACCATGAAGGCCAGTTGTTTTTGTGGCAATGGTAGTAGCAGCAGTCGGTGAATGAGAGGGGGGCTGGCACTAAGCAAGGGTAGGCATTTGTTTTGTTCCTTTGACCTTGGCTGCGGGCTCAGAGGTTGCCCTACGAAACTGAGCTGGGCTGGCTTAGATACGGCTAAATAGGGGCCGGTCTCAGCTGCATTCTAGACGAAAAAAAGTCGTTGGTAGTCACTATCAATTACAACTTTCTCCACTCTTCGCAATTACGTACTAGGTCTTAAGGTGGTACTAGGCGAGCTTCTTAACTTGTCCCCGGTGCTAGTGCCGTTAGCGTTGTTGTTCTCGTCAACGCTTGCCACTGCCGCCTTGTTCGACCGATGCGATGCTAGTCCGAGACGGCAATGCAACTTAGATGGAACCCCATTTCACGTGTCGTGGCTGCGTACGTACACATACACAGGATACCTCCTGGATGGGCTACTAAGACAACACGATCAAGAACTAAGACTTGCGTCGGCCTAATGCGAAAGGGTAAAGCTTTTTAAAAAAAAAATAATAATGCACGCGATCGCACAGGTGATATTGCTAAGTAGAAAGCATCGCTTATTCGTTACCGCAACACAGGTCCATAGCAATGTAATAATAGGTTGCGTCCATATGTGAGTAGAGCGTGGGAAATTAGCCTCTTTCATTCTACATTCATTTCCTGCTGGAATACGTACGAAGGTTTCGTATGTTTTAGCACGCATGCGCACGTAAACGTCCGAATTTCGTTGCACCTTTTTTTTGCATCTAGCTATTTATATTAGTTCAATAATACACGCAGCACAGGTGGGCCCCACCATCAGCCAATTCAATCGAACCTTATGAACGGCGTTGCCTATGGCGTACTTATTTTTCCTGGCTAGACGAATGTGGTGAAGTGCCCCCAATATTAGGATCCGGAACGAGCGTCAAATCAGAACCTTCGCAGAATCTATATTAATATGTATAGATGGCTTTTCGTTCGTCCACGGATCCAGAGTTGTGCCTGTATTGATTAAGTACAGCACATCTTCACACGCTGGAATCAGCTCAAGATCGATTCGTACCGTACTTCGTTCACAATAAGCTATTACACAATATACCATGCCGTGTGTACGTAAGCTCATGTCAATGAATACTTCCTTGAGTGCATGTGTCATATAGCCGTTCAATCGTTTACTCATACGAAATGCTATATGGATAATATAGATTAAAAGTAGACTACAGTCTGTTTGCCTAATATATTCTAGTTTTCATCGTTAAGTCTGCTCAGGGCAGAAGTGACCAACGCGTCGATTTGCTGGTGCACATCTTTCACTACGTCCGCAATATCAGAACTTTTCCTTGTTTGCTGGTTCCTTAGTCGAAACCAGAGTGTCACACATATATCCCATGTTCTAAAGAAGCAGCAGGTGCTTCGAACATCATTTCCTGTCTGAATAACGCTGCCTTCAGTGTGGCTATAGACAAGGTGCGCGACTAAGACACGCCATCTGTTTACATTCTAAAACACTCCGAGTTGTTTCAACTGGATCGGCAGGCTGTACTAAATGATACATTCACAGAACGCCTTCTGCGCCCGTGCCAATCTGCGCTCCCCCTTAAAACACTGATGGAACGAAAGATGATGTACACAGAACAAGAACTCTGTCTACCAAGAAAAGGGACCGACAGGTACCGCGGGCTAGGGACGGTCAGACAGGCGATCAAATCAACTAGAGAGCAAGTTCAAGAAGATTAAAAAAAAAAATGTATGCTAATGCAGTTTTTCACGAGACGTTGCTATCGTCATCGTCGTAGGGAAAGGCAGTGTGTAAGGTGTGCGCTATTGACGTCGTTCGGTACCGGAACGGAAAATAGCGCATTAATTTAATTCCAGAATATTTATTTAAATTGTTCTCCGTCTCTTCTTATATCTGCTTAATCTATATTTGGCTCCCAAATTTCGATACGGTTTTCTCGAACCAGCTATGCATACGAACTATACAATGTACTATAGTGTGGATCTGCGCATGTCAGCAAGTTCGACAGGCAGCTACAGGACAAGGCACCCTCCAGCTTGTACCAGCCGTAACCAAGTGGCTGGCACGTACGGTAAAAACCAGTAGCTGCATTACGATCTCTACGGCAGGACTCAGCTTTGATAACATCTTTAAGCGTTGCTTTTCGTTCGTCTACGGATCCAGAGTGTCCACGATTGCGCCTATATCGATTAAGTATGGGCTCACTTCACCTTCATAACCTCACACTGGTAAATTTTAGTAGAAAAGCAGGTTAATGTAAAATGAAGAAGTTTCTTCTGTGTTGTTTGAATATGGGTGCTATGTTTGGTAGCGTTTCGTCCATCCATCCCATACATCCATGGTAATGGACGACAATGCCCTAGAGAGTCATCAAAACGTCAGTAAAGGCCAAACGTTCTCATGGACAGTCTGCTCTTTACGGGAAAGGATTTGAACGCCACACCATCTACGGTATCTATATATAGATAAAGGCAAAATGAGATGACGCACAGGTTAGCAAAGAAGCTAAAGCATGTAAGGTAAAAAAAGAGTCTCGGTTCTGTTCGTTTTGCGCTAAAAGCAAACTCAAGCTCCAAGCCTTCCGACGCACGTCGAGAATGATGGCGCCGGCGGCACGGATCGGCGGTCCAGAACGTATCTATCTAGTCGTCATAGCAGATGTATGATAACCTTCTATATATATATGCGTATGCGTGTTGCTGTTCATCTGTTGTCCAGGAGATGTAAAGCGTTCAGGTAGTTTCCTTTGACGTCATTCTAACAATACCTAATTCGAGTTATTCGAAACGTTCGACGCGTTGCCGATAGCCATCACTGCCATACGCTCTATTATACAATAACAGCTGGGAAGATTTATTTACCGGGCGCAACGTACACGTAGTTTGGCTTAGAGAAAACAAAAAAAGCAAGAACGAAAAAAACTCGCCATCCGTAGAGTAAAAACGAATACTAGGAAGGCTCATTCCAGGCCTACATAATTTATTCATGGCCCATTAATTTCACCATGTATTGTTTAATCTCCTAAGGTAAAAGGATCGCTTATCTGGGAGATAACTAGCGTAAGTTGTTAGTCATGATGAAAAGCTCGACGCCAGATATTCGAAATCCTGACTGTAATTACCCTTGCTATAGAGAGGTTATATACGGTTAGGATTAACTCGTTACTATAAGAGCGTAAATAGCACAACTTCTATGTGGCATGATTTTTTTTCCGCTACTGGTTTTATTATATCTGTGGTTGAGTGTGCTTTCTCGGTGTCTGGCTGTAATTATACCAACAAAAGGCATTGTTTTAGGGGCGTAACAGCAAATATGTGGACTTAACAATAGGATCATGTAACATTCGCTCGCACGGTTCAGATTTGTCTAACATCTCTGTTTTTCTTTACCCAAACCGGGAAAGAATCCCTGGCGAGACGGGAAAGAGAACGACTGGCTGTTCTTAACTCTGTCTCAAAATAACGTGTTAATTGTTTGTATAACGTGCTTGTATTGTACTAATGAAACATAGCTCTTTTTGATTAGAAAGTGATTCTTAGCGTCTTCATACGTATGCATTGAAAAACGTGCTGGTTGGTAACGACACGTATACTACACATTTTCGCATTCATTTTATGATAGTTGGGGCTGTCATAATCATTCCGAAAACGTGTGGCCGTATTTGCGCGCACTGTCTTATTCAACAAGACCTCCAGTGGCGGCCGCCCCCTGCACAACTTCTTTGCTATGGCTCACCCTAGCCTCCTCCTGTTTTGCGCTGTTTAACGGGCAAGCCAGACGAGGTGGATACTAGTAGAGAAAGCCTCAATAATAACACGCTCAATAATTCTCACAAATATAATAAACGTAATAAAAAGCTGACGAGCTTAACCCAAGAGGAGTTTTTACCCTCAGGAAGGATGCTAATATATATATATTTATACAGCGAGAACTAGTCGCTGCTACCCCCCAACTCATCCCGCAGGCGAGCTCTCGTTGCGTCATCTCAGCCGTAGACCTATCTACTATAAATACATTGCAGACCACGCAACGGCATACAGCGTCATCAGGTATGACTATATTGTGCCATTGCGCTGCCAACCTCTACTTACGCTCGCTGTTGACCAGCTTCGCCTCGAGAATCTAGCGGCTTTGCGGCCTTTTGCCATGGCTCCACCTAGTAGTTGGCTAAACGCATAGTCTCCCGCTTCCAATCAGCCCCTTATTCACCCCCCCCCCCTTTGTTTTTTTGATTGACGGTGATAAACTATTGCAATTTAATCATCTTCTGGGGTGCTTGGTAAATTACGCGAGAGGCTACCTAAACAACCATAAGGTTTCGCGGTTTCTAAAATGAACTTGGCCTCGTATCACTATACTATCTAAACAAGTCGTATTGTTAGAACTTGTTTAAACTAGAAACGTATGCGGAAAAAAGGTATATCGTATTCGCTAAAACTTTTTTCAGCGTAGCCAATAATACGTACAATGACAACGTCCAACCCAACCTTTAACATATTATCGGCTAACTAGCTTTAGATATATTAATAAAATTAGTAAAATAACCAACTGTGGTTAAAAAAAACAGCTGCATGCAGATCTCCTGTGCCAGTTTTTCACAGATTATTATGAAGTTTCAACGAAAATTAGTCCAAATCATTCAAACTGGCAAGTTACAGGTATATTCAGCATTCAGCTGTTAAGTTAAGGCACAGGAATTGGATTCTGAAAACGTAAACACACGCCATAAGTTGACCATTTAGTAACTTCGACTAAGAAAAATGGCCCGTTCGACGTCCGTCCAGGACTTATATTTCCATCTTGATTGCGTGCATATGTATGACCTTGTATTTAATTATTGACACTATAGATTAGTTCGAACGTGAACGAGAGCAGGTAAGTGCTGCGGGAGGAAAATCGAACTGAAGGGAAAGGGCGGTACCGAGAATCTGTTAATACTGCCACAGGTCAGAACGTCAGAAAAAGGAGATAAACAATAGCGATAACGATAACAGTTCCAGACCGCTGAAACAAGCTCTATCAGTCCACTGACAGTTTATCTATATTTTATTACAGATCTTGTTAGAGAGGGTATATATACGCGTGCATCGGCGACGGGTTTATTTGTGATGCGTGGATGACGTTATAGTCATTCGTGGAACAGCGTTTATGAAGCAGGAAGATCTTTTCCATACGTTCTGTTTGTACTTGTGTGCCGCCAAGCTGAACCATGCATTAGGAAAAAGGATCCATCAGCTTTTCCCGATAGCTCTTCTTTGGCCAGCTTCTCGTGTTTCTTTTGCGATTTCGCTTGCCGTTATTGTTCGCTAGGCGTCTGGCGTTTCTTTTCTCTCCTTTGTTTTTTCTAAGCAACTACTATATTGGTACTTTCGGCCGCTGCGTTATGTTGCGTTTTTCCTTGTCTATTTTCTCCCTTTTGTTCAATGCATGGATAAGTACATAACGTGGAGCAACACGAGACGTAACGACGGAGCGTAAAGGCTCGTAGACGCTCTATTGCTAATAAGATCTCTGATACGTCCTGAGAAAAGAGAGACGGTCCTACCGTGATATATGGTAAAAGCTGTAGTCACGAGTCTGGTCAATCGATAACAGTTTAGCATGCTATAAAGAAATCAGCTCAAGCTGTAAAGGCCGAACCTCAAGCGACGCGAATCGAGCAAATACACGAACCAGATAAACGTATTAACCGAAATGCTAGAGCAGACAAGTAGGAGGAACTAACTAACTAACTAACAGAAAGATGCTGTGTGGCGTTGTTATCCTATTCGACGTCTTTTGTTCCGGCGGATTTCGCCATTAGTAGCTACAGTATCAGTGTGTTGAGAGACGGAGCCGGAACTGCTGGTCGTACATTACTTGGAGCCGTTGCCTATTGAAATTGAATGGCGGTGATCTGTGAGGTTGCTATGAAAGTAATCTGCTGATGTTGTTACTACTTCCGGCAGACTGCCAATCAGGAAAACGAGCATTCGCGTGCGTCGTGCATTGTGCATCGTGCATCATATAGGAGAAACGTTGAATGGCCGCTGCCATGCACCTGATGAAAAGCTGGTAGCAAAGTCCATCATTGTGCGATGCCTACCGCATACCAGCCGTTCAGTGACCTGCACGAGGCCCAGAGTATTTACGATGAACGGTCTGGTAACGAAAGTCTTTTCGGTCAAGTTGATGCCGCTGCATGTGAACGTGTTACGACGTCTTTGATGACGGTGGTAACGGAAAATGTTGATGGACAGAGGACCAGATAGTGAAGCTGACCGGACAAGAATGTCCTGGTCAAACCTAAAACGCACAGGAATCATTCTACATGAGAAAATAGGAACAACTGCTGAAGGCAGCTGTTGGCGGTAGCGGTAGCAAATCATTAGAGCATTCTGGTAGTTTTGTTGACGATTGTCGATTAAGTAGAGAGGAGCTGAAAGTAGGCTTGCCGTTGTCCAGGGACAGGCTATGATATCGATAGACTGATAATAGGTCGAAAGATATTCTGTCTGACAACAAAAGATGTATTTGGCTCGACCGTCTGCACCAGTCAGTGATCGCGGTGGCAGAACTCATCTAGCATTAGGTAGCCTGTCGCATCGTCTTCATCGAAAATACACAGGATATGCCGAGAGATTACAGCGGCTATGGAACGCGATGGATTGATTATATACGCTCAGCTCCATCTTGAAGCGTGTTGTTACCTGGCTACGCTATATGATACAGACACGTTGACATTAATTAAGGATCCGGAATGCTTGCGACTATCGTACTTTGATACGTCTGCTGATATAACGGCTGCGCTAATTTTTCATACTGAAATAATTATGCGTAGGATTATTGCATTGCTGGACATTAGTTACGGGATAACTGTGCGGTTTGTTACAGTGCAGAAAATCAGGCAACGCGTCAAATAATTAATTAGGTTAACGTCGTCAAGTTATCGAAGACATCTAATTTCTAATATTTTGAGTTATATTTTTAACTTTAAGGAATTAGCACCTTCCTTCAAATATCCCTGGGCTAACAGCTCATTTGAAACGAGTTTAAGCCGGAGCTGGTTTCACTTTTCGAAAAAATGCCTGGAACTCCGTACATATCCTCCGTACATGGGGACTTGTTTGACTGTTTGGTTAATGGGGTCGAATAGACTGGGCCGTATCAATAAAACTTACCTTGCCGCACAAGTGTAGCTTAACCACGGATCCGGCACTCCACTCGCCGGTTAATGAACACTAGGAAACGACAAGTTTATACTTTCTTTCCTCATCCAATGGTAAAGGCCTCGAGATTTCTTTACAAGCTCAAATACGGTTTTTTTTCGGTAACTGTTCTCGCAAGTATCGAACGTAGTTGGCAAAATTCTCCTTAAATTAGCTGTCCAATTGCGAAACGCCTATGTACCTTCTATGCATCATGCTTCAAAAAAACCTATAAGACGAAGTGTAACAATATGGAAACGCGTAAGCAGCGCAGCATACGTTCCCACGAGCAATTTCATGTTTGTCAAAGTTTTTCTTCAGTGGCTTTAGCTTTTTAAATAACAAGTAACATCATTTTGTTGGAGCTGTACATCGTCCAGTTTCGGTTGTAGATCTCTGTGAAGGGAACTTTTAATATTAGAATATTCAAAAACTACCTAATGTTATTTGTTGCCCGGAGTTCGTACCGTACAGTTACTTCAGCCCCAAAAAAAATACTTATCCTCAAATATCGTACTTGCTTAGGCTGAGACAGCTGACTGGATTGAATCTTATGGAACGGAGTATGGGGGCATCGTGCCTGTTCTTAGTTTCCTATGGCCTCTCTATGTTTGTCTAAGACACGGAGCAGTAGATTTATCGATTTAAACCTTTCTATAGAACTAGGCGAAAAGGCCTCGAAAGGTGCTATGATTTCAGAATAGCTATATTTGTAAGAGTTCGATGAGTTCCGCTCTACGATTGATGTCCATCACCAAATAGCATTCTATGTCAGTTCTTGTATATAAAATCATATTTCGTTTATATAGTAATAAAGAATATTTCGCTTACATTGAGGCCTGCTTGTAGGGAAAACATTGAGAACAGACTATTTTAAATATCTACAAAACGCCGTTAACTACTGCTACCTTTTATCAAGCACAAAGAGGTAGACAACATTGCTATAAGGTATGCCCTCTTTATTCTTCGTAAAATATTTAAGCATTTAGAGAGCACGGAAAGGACCGAAAGAAGATTCACCCTTCATACGGAGCAATAGTCTGAGACTGGCTTCCCTCTTTAGTGCTGTTTTATGTAGTTGTCCTGAAATTGTGAACAAAACTGCCTGAGGTTCTTCGATTAGTGCTGATCGCTGGCTTTCCCGTTAATCGTGTTAAAAGGCAGACACACCATTTCTTCTATAGTGGCCGGCGAAGCGTCCGAAGTAAAACGGGCTTTTAACCTCTCCAACTAGGATCTTATCTTTATTGCTCCCAAGTAAACAAAACTCTAAAAAAAAGAGTCAATTTCAGGTCTTCATTACAAAATAGGTTACTTTTTTTTTTTTGTATTCAGCAGAAGGCTTTGCCATCACGGGTAAATTAATCACACGAATGGTGAAGACGGTATGAAAGTGACGTTAACTCACTGATTCTGTTCGCAGTTATTGGAGCTATTTACAATATAAACAAAGACTATATTTTGAAGATATCGAAATAGTGCACAAGGTGGCTAATAGGAGTCTGGATTATAAGCTGACGTTCTATCAGTTGGCTCCAATGATACAACGCACAATTTATGTACATTCACGAGATAATAACGTTTGTATGTCGAACATATGTAATTATTAGTTATGTATTGAAGGCATTTGCTAAACA